>NW_011887551.1:0-2191 GCF_000313485.1 Hansenula ciferrii | reverse complement strand
CTCAATATCCTTCAAAACATCATTTATGACCTTTTAAAAGCAATTTATCAGTAATTTGGGACCCAATGTTTCCATTAGTGGTCTTTTTTTAATTTTTTTTGTTTTTTGGTGGCTTTTTGGTGGTCTTAAATATTGCTTCCCAGGCCCTCAATTCTTAACTACATAATTCAAATTATACAAAGTGTTATGAAATACTGAATTCGGGCTTAGATTTTGTGCTATAGAGCTAAATTTAACAAATATTGATCAATTCAACATGCATTATGCTGCTTAGATATAAGTTCTGCCTCACTTTATGTGCTGAAAGCTTCACTTATACTCATATGAAGAATTAGGTATAGTGATCTATCAATTTTGAGAATATAGCAATATTATTTCAGATACAAAAGCATACAGTTCAAACAGAAGCATAAGTATATATGATTAGGCACCAATGTGTCTTGTTTGGTCTTTGTTTGGTCTCTTCATCACAATAATCACTAGGTAAATCTCATTTTTTCAAATTGTTCAAAATATGATATACAATATTTGGTTTTAATTATATTTGGTATAGATCAATCAAAAACTCCTTTTTTTCCTGGGTGATACTTCAAACTGGCTCTTAGATATTCAGACTTAACTGTCTATTGTCCATTTCATATGCTCAATCATTCAATTTGGTCCTGGAATAATCCCAATATCTGGAGTAATGTGATACATTAATTTGGTATAGATTGAGGTTTGAATTACCGCATTTTACATGCTGTTTTAAGATATACACATGTACACGATACAATCAGCCAATGTATTCTGATTTTATACATTGCTATTTGGTTAATATAGTATAGCATTTTTTGGTTGTGGCTGCTGTTTTCCATAATATTATTATATCAAAAATATCAAAAGTCACATCTGTAACATTGAAATATTCAACATTTATATCAAAATATTATGATAATTAATGGGTTAAATTAAATCTCCTATAGCCTTACTGTTGTTATTGCTTGCATATATCATAGATTATGTGGTGAACCGATGTAGAGAAGCTCTTATAATGCTCAAAATTTGATATACTTGGTGAAAGCTTAATATGAATCCATTAATCCTTCCTCCTTATTTAAAAGTACTGACTGTGAATTATTACATTAGGAAGCCTACTTCTATTAATGCCTTATATATTCTTTCATCCTACAATGCTCTCTCAAGTCAGTAGCGTAGAATATTGTGCTTTAAATGCTATATTGTTAAGGATATATCGAATAAGACATTATGTCAAACTCTATTGGAAAAACACCGTATAAATTGAGGTTATTTTATTTTTGATGACCATATCAACCTCTTATGTATCGACATACCATCCATGTATCTTTAAAGCCGAATATATACTATAGATCATTTGTGATTCTATTAATAATATGTATATACATTTATATGATTGTTGAGGACCATTTACATTAAAAGATCCAGTTTAGGTAGCTACTTTAGCTTTAAAAGCGTCATAAATCTATAAAAACGTGGACTTAATGGAACTATATGTAGCATTTTACATACTATATACCTGTATATTGACTGATGCAAAGCTAATTTAATTAAATAATGAGCTTAAGAGTTAGATACTTTATATTTTCTCTAGGTATTTAACATGTAGAGATTATGTAATCCCCGCCAAAATTCAATCTGAAAACTTAATCCAAGAATTGCACCAAAATTTATGTGAGAAGATAGACATTAAAATACATATAAATAATCTTCGAATTTTTCTTTACCCTATTCAGTGTCAATTATAGCTATATCTTTTAGTAAATTTTATAAATTTCTTCATTTCAGAAATGAAGTGTACCTTAATAATTTTATTTCTAGTTTAGAATTAAAGCTTTTAAATCCAAAATTTTTTCAATTTCTCAAAACACCTTTTTATTGGTATCTTTGTAATCCTTGAGACTTCCTGAGCTCAAATATGCTAATATTGTATATTGATTCTTTGTCAATTCATTAATTATATTTTGCTGAATATATTCATGCACGATGAAATCTCGGTAATAGTTTAATATAGAGAGGATATGCACGTCGCTCAAAGATTTACTAGGAAGAAAACTGGGAGATGCACGCTCGAAAATTTAGATTTTACCAGAAAAAACAACAAACTAAGCCCAAATACTAAAAGCTTTAAGGTAGTACTAGAGTTGTTGGTGTCTATGTAAAGAGAATCTTC
>NW_011887550.1:0-6502 GCF_000313485.1 Hansenula ciferrii | reverse complement strand
TCTGAAAAATTCGCGACAATTTTACACTGTAATGACTTGTTATAACAGCAGTTGTATAGTATCAATTACAAAGTATATGAATATTAACCTTTAATGTTTATATTTATTTATATTTTTTTTATGAATTTAAAATTTGAAATTTGATTACAAGTACAATAAAAAATAGATAATACATTAATAACAAACCTTTATTTTACTTTTTTACAAATTATAACAAAAGCTTTAATAAACCTATTTGTTTAAAACTTCAGCATCGTATTTTTGTTTGAACCATTGGACAGAGTCTTCTTTAGTAGTTCTGTGAGCGTTACCAACAACAGCGTTTTTGTGTTTTCTTCTTGAGATTCTGTTACCTGGTCTACCCATAACAACGTAGAAATCCATACCGTAAATACCGATAGCTGGATCATATTTGATACCTAAATCAATATGTTCATCAACACCGAAACCAAAGTTACCAGTTTCAGAGAAGTTTTTGTTTCTTAATTGATATTCTTTAACTTTTAAACCTCTTTCTAAAATTTCTTCAGCTTTTGGACCTCTGACAGTAACGTGGACAGCAATTTTTTCATTTCTTCTGATACCGAAAGTACGGACAGTGTATCTAGCTTTTGATTGAACTGGGGTTTGACCAGATAATTGTTCTAAAACTTTTGAAGCTCTGGTTAATCTATCACCTGATTCACCAACAGAAATGTTGAGAACAAGCTTTTCGATTTTCAATTCTCTCATAGGATTTTGAGCTTTGGCAGACTAAAAGAAAATATATGTTAGTATCCTGTTGATTAAAGCCATTAATAATGAATGAAAAGAGGATATAAGATTATTTGAAACTGGTATAGGTGAACTTTATTAATTCTCTTTGTAAAATTTTAGATCTTGCACTTGTATGATAAAAATATGTTGTGTTTGAACTAGAAATATTGGTATACTCTGGGCACTTATAAATACTTCATAATGAATCTATTACTTTCAATAGTTATTATTGTATGTCTCTCTACGTATTGGTCCTCCTTCCTTTTGTAATTAAATTCTTTCATTTGATAACTTCATAACATGGATAATGAAAACAACATGGCTTGTGTATAATATATTCAATAGTTCCCTTTCATTCCAAATGAATCTTCTTATTCCTCTATCGTTCCGTGTCCTTCTGAACATACCATTTTGAACTGATGCTTTGGTTTGTTAATATGTAAATATAAAACCAATTCACTATAGAAATTTTGTACTTTTCAACTTTTGATTAATTGAAATTTTGTCAGAGTCCTCTAGAGTAAAAACGAACTTTTCGTTATTGACACACTTTCTTCCCGCTGAAGATTTAAATTTATTTACAGAGAATTTAGGCAGAAGCGTTGGGAGTTCTGTCCACAATGTTCTGCTTAATTCTCCCAATCTGTGTAAGTATGAGACCCGAGCAAATACAAAATGCCTGTGTAAACTTGAGCACCTACGAATTTCCTGTCTAGCTTTACGCTGGGAGTTCCAAAGAGCTGAGCCTAAACTCCCTCGCTGCGTCTTCTTCACTAAATTGTTTGTGTTGTTCTGCGCGAATGCAGAGTCCCTTTAAATCACCGTTCGGTTTTGGCAGATTCCTCTGATTTTTTGTGTGACTGTGACTGCTCTTCCATATTTGGTGAACATCAGAACACCACCATTTTTGTTTCACTGATAAGGTTTAGATAATATACGATAACCATATCTATCATGAATTTCGTACGAGTGGTAAAAGGAAAAGAACCAGCTTATCGATTGACAAAACGTGTGATCAATGGTTATAATGACCTTATCAACAGCTTATAAGATCTACAATATTAACTAGAATTTCTAGGTCGAATATTACGGATATTTATGTGGTTCTTAAAGGACATTCATTATAGATAAAGGGGTATAATTATACAAAATTAGCGAATGGAAATTAACGGTATGAATATAACAATTTCAGTGTATAGAAAGTTCATAAGTTCATAAATTGAGCGATTGAATTCAAATATGTCGTTTGTAATAAATAGCAATTGATTGTGCAATGTTCTTTGTTTGTTTTTTGGATTTGTTGTATATGATATGCAGTATGATAATAATTATAATACAAGTAAATGGTTGATCATGAAAGGCAAATATATCTGCCTATGGAGTTGGGTATAATAAGATGAGTTGAATATCTTGTAACAAGAATCAAATAAAAGTGACGATTTATACTTCACTCAAAAATCCAACAACTTCTTGAAGATCCACTCTATCAATTAAAATAGATTTGATTAATTTATAAGCCAATGGATTTGAGCGTAATATTTCCCATTGTTCACCAGTTATTATATCAATAACTTTATTTTTTTTGATACATTCAGTTAAATAAATGAAGTTGGAACGACTTTCACTTAAAACTTGTGAATAAGGTTCATCACCAATGGCAGCTGTTAATAAAATCAATCCAATTGAATAAAGATCAGTTTGATAGTTTGGAGGGTCTTTTGGTTTGTTCAAGATTTCTGGTGCTGCATATTGTAATGTATAATCCATTGAAAACCCAGAATTTAATCTTTCGTGGAATTCTTTAACAACATCATCAAATAAACCTGCACTTGTTAAATCAGCAATTTTGAAATTTTCAGATTCTGAATCAAAAAGAATATTAGAAGTTTTCAAATCAAGGTGTAACATGTCACAATCTTTAAATGCGATTAACCCCATAATTAATTGTTTAGCTAATTTCCACCATAAATCATTTCCAATATGTAAACATTCTTTATTTTGTTTATTTTGGAAGCTGTCTTTGATTAAAACTTCCAAATTTGATGATAAACACGAAGACACCAAACAAGGTAAATTTTCATTTAGTCTTATTCTATGATAATCAGCTCTTGTAAGATAAGTCAATCCGAAAACATTCAATATTGGAAACTCATCTAATGAAAATTCATGTAGTTGTAAATAACTTGTTATGATCTTATAATTTAATGCTTCTTTATAAATTGGTTTACAACTTTTCAATTTTGAGGGTATCTTTATAGCGTAATCTTTATTGTTGAACTTTGATTTTAATACTGTTGAAAATGAACCTTTACCAATAATTTGATCATTAGCAACTAAAAATTTAAAACTTGGATCAATTATAAAATCTTCCAATTCATGGGCAATTTCTGAATCTGAATATAGACTTGAACTAGGTAAATATTTAAGATGTGGACTTGTAGAATCACTCACTAAATGAGGTGATGTTGCTGATAAAACTGATGATTCATTTGAAAATATGCTAACTGGTGAAGATAATGGAGATGTCGTAGTCATTGGGTAATTTTGATTGTTTTTAAAATATTGGAAATCATTCGATGTATTGATGCTTAATGATCTCTTCTTTGAAGCTGTTGATGCTGATCTTGATAAAGAAGTATCGTGTGGAGTTATTGGAGTTTTAGGAGTTGGTAAATATGATTTATTTTGATTATATTCAGTATTGATGTGGACTTTATGATAATCACCATCGATCACTTCAGAATCACCAACACTAGAACTGATCACTTGTTTAGCTGGTGTTTCAAACTGATTACTTGACTTTAACGGAGGCGTCCTAAACATCTTTCCTATATTATGAATTTTCCCTTTTAACAACAGCAGCTAAAACCTAAACCTCAATAATAGTCTAATACCTTACACCTTATACCCTTTTATTACCTTGGCAACCCGAATAAAATGAACAGTTAAAGTAGATAATTCCCAATGGTGAAGCAATATGGATAGCAGTTGTTGTATATGGTCAATAAAAATTATGGGATTTGAGGGATTCTGTGTGTTTGATATATGTTGATTAAAATAGATAAAGAAGAGTCATTTGGGAAACTTTACTACTTTTTGTTTTGTTATCTTTGAACTTTGGATTTTGTGGTTTGTGGTTGATTTTCGCAGGCTGTAAATCCGCTTTCTACGCACATGTCGCGAATTATGCTTGACTGCGTTTGCCGTAAAAAGAAAGCCAGGGAGAGCCAAAATCTAGCTAGGCAGATATAAGCTAAACAGAAATGCTCTGGACTCTGGAGTCTAAACAAGAGTAAGCTCCACTGCTTGCAACTTTACATAGGCTTTGCTAATATAAGACTGTCTTACAAGGTATTGGATGTCTCTGTTTTGCTGGATTGGGAGTCGGGACTCGAGTCGGGCCAGTTTAGAGCTTTCATTTTGTTGGGGTTAAACTTTTCCGGCGGGTTTATAGAGTTCTCTAGAGCTACGCAACATGATTCAAATTTCAATCCCATTTTACAAGTTGAAGACTGAAGTTAAACCAAGGTATTAACTTGGTGTGCAATTTGTGATGCATGTCTTTCAGTATCATCAAGTAAGAACTAAATACTATAGCCTAAGTAGTAAGTAGTTACTTCAGTCCGTATGTTTTGCTTTAAACTTTGTGTTTGTTGATTTGATTTTTTTTGCCTACTGTGTGATAGGGCCATTTTGCTTGAATTGCAGGTTGAATGGTTGAATTAGGGAGAAAGTTACGCTTAGCGCGCATAGCGACACACTTCCAAGTTCCCATCACCAGCGTCCGCTGAGTAGTATATGCAAAAGGTGCAGCTAAAATGCTGAAAGTGATTTGTAAAAAACCAATTGGGAAATAGGTCAAGCTCCTTTTGTTAAAGATCGAGATATACATGTATACATGTTCAAAATTCAAATCTAAACTAAAATCTAAAGATCAATCAACTTTTTTTAAACATTGGTTAGATGTTTCGGGTGTTGGAACATGGTTTCAACTTCAAGTTTGTGCTACCTGTTGTGTAAGCTATAGAAGTTAGAATTCCTTATAGGTTGCAGTGAGCTTAGCCTGAGGCCTCTCTCCGCGATCCAAAACGTACGGGCCCCAGGCAGCGTAAATCTAGACGGAAGCAGCAGTCTGTAGGTGGATGGCTCCAAGTTTAAACGGCTCTTCTGCCTAGCTATCTGCGCTGCTGTTGTGCTGTTTCCTGCTTAGATCACCGAAACCAAACTATAGAATGATGAATCCCTAGGGATAAAGTTCTATAAACATTACCAACTCATCAAATCAAGATTTAGGGTTCAAACTTCAGGGTTGCAAAGAACAGTTATTACCATGAGCTGTGTATCCTAATTATCTAAACTTTATTCGGGAATTACTGGTGTTACCTACTACGTATAGTTCAAACTTCACTTATAAGTCTATGAAATAAAGTTTCGAGAAATTGTGTCAACGATCTTGATATATACACTTCGTTTGACACCAAGTTTATAGCTTGATACAGAGATATAGCTTGATACAGATAGCTTGATACAGAGATACAGAGATATGTCAAGTCAAGAATAACATAGTTGAAGAAGTTTTTGAGGGTAAAGGAATTCCAATTTAAGTTATACCTACTATTCCTTAGCAGGTGAACAAGAAACCTAAGTTATATACTATACATGAATGTGTTCCATGTACAAACAAGACTGATTCAAGTATAGGATATCTTCAGAGTTTAAGGATTATGACTAGGCGATTGAGGAAGAGCTCAACGACACATTATCAATTAATTGTCATAGTCAGTAGGGAATCTAACAATTTAAGAGGGAAAAGAGGAGCATCTATCAGTCCTAGATGTGCAAAAACTGGTTAAAAAAATTGGAAGACTTAGTACCAATGTGAATACTGTTGATAAATAAGCTGACCAACAATAAAGACTTTTCCGGACATCATACAATCATTACAGAGTACTTAATCAATATTCATCAATTTTCTGATGGTTCAAGACTTTAAAGCAGCTGGTTGGCAGTTACGTACTTACTACAAAACCTAGACTTCCCATTCCATTAGTTTAGTATGTGAGCTTAATTACATTCAAAGCACCTGTACTTTAAGTCTAAGCTACTTGTATAATATTAACCCATATCAAATTTAAAGATATTAGAAATAGCTAACAGTATGTACACTTGTCGTGTCTTATAGCTGGTGGATTAAGAGTATAATTGATGGTACTCGGTCGCTTGGGTGTACACGATCAAAAGAGCACAATCTAAATCAAAATTATTTCACCCTGGATATTATCGATTCAGTCAAGTAGTTAGTAGTCATATTTAAAATATTATATTAGAACTCGCCAGATCAATACTACGTACGTTATAATATATAATATATTACTGATTGAACCAATATTTGATGAACAATTAAACGGCGGCCGGGGATAAATCAGTTACCCCGAAAGATCCAGCCGGAGATATATCAAAAAAATTGCGTTAAACTAGTATATCATCAAAATGGACCACATTTTAGATAAATTTCAATAAATATTTACCAATATATTGAAACTTAAGCATCATTATTCACTTTTATATGCTAAAAGTAGACCAAAACCGATTAATTTTGAAAAAATTTGCACAAATTTTTTAAAAACTTTGGTGACTTCTAAATTAAAATCTTATTTTAACTTTTAAAAACAAAGAAAAAAATTAATAATTTTTATTCACAAACAACTCATGAGATTTGTATTTTTCCCATAGTAAATTTTTTAAA
>NW_011887549.1:0-23145 GCF_000313485.1 Hansenula ciferrii | reverse complement strand
GTCCGGCTTAAGAAATAAGTTGGCTACATAAATGCAACATATATTAATAGTTATTTATCTATTGTATATCTTATAACTGAGTGTGGATCTTGAATTTTTACATGAATATTAAACCTGATTCACATATATCTTGTTCGAATCTCGAGATGGTCTGTATACTAAATATGGCTTCAAGAGAACAATGAACAGACTGATCAGCGGATATGAATCTGATTTTAACAGATCATGACAATTATGTGTTTCAGCTATCAGTATAACTTTGAATTGAATTACTCTCTAAAATATTACCAAATATGATCTGCGAAACTTATATAATATATATATTACTCTGTCGATGTTGTTCGGAAAGAGCAGTTACATGAAGTGTAAAATTGCGGGCATGTTTGACAAATCTCGTGTTTTAATTATTTCTGTTCTAGAAGCTCTTTAATCACCGTAAAAATCTGGTGATATGTATGCACATTGCAGGAGTTCTGGTTTGATCTGTAGACTGTGACACTGTGACCCAGAAACTGATATTATACTAGAAGGCTGAAGCTATGTACAGGCTACAGTGACCACTGATCACTGATCAGTCTACGTTCTTCTTGATGGGAGCTGATACATAAGTAGACTGTAGATACATTGAACATTCTACTACTATATATGTAATATGTAATGATTGTTTCAAACTTCATAGGTGTCGTGTCATTTTAGTTAACAGAAGGTTCCAAATAATGTAGTTATACGCTAGGAATCAAATTAAAGGACGTTCGCTGCACCGGTACTTAAATATTTAGGTAGGTATGTCATGAGATCAGCTAATATTATTCACCAGTAGTTTCATATTGAGAGGTACGTACGTAGTCATAAATCAACAGTACCCATGAACGTGATTCCTGAACCTTAAAAGCCTTTTGGTCACTAGCTCTTGAATTAAACGACGTTCCTTGATGTCTGTGAACATTTTGGATCCAAAGTTTAATACGATATCGCTATAGCTTTAGACCAAATAATTTTATACAGCTAACAGTAATTGTACAGCAATACTTATAGATAATAGATATTTCATGTCTATAAGCACGATTATATACCATATAGTTAACTCTGTCTCTTAAGTATGATCAAATAAAAACTGCGTCATATGCTCTATGATTAAAATCAGTCAACGGTCTCAATCATTCTAAGGTATATACCTGTCGCATCCACACAAAAGTGCACTTCGTTCAACTTTCAAGCAGCAGCACCGGACAGCAGTGGACATGTTGGTCTTACCGGTTTTGCTGTTCAAGTAGGTAGTAAGTACTAATCAGTAAGCAGGCTGCAGGAGCAGCGCTACTTTTATATGCACACAATTTATACCAGGCTCCAGGCTCCAGCTAGCTGGTGCTCCGAAAAACACAGGCGGGAAGTTGGAACAGAGTCAACACTGAGCAGACCTCAAAGGACCAGGTTTGAAATTTTAATTATAAAATTATACCCTGGACTTCGCAAAACTTCTTCGTAAATGACTTGGAAGTTGTTGCATGATTCACTTGACCTTGAGTTGTAACTTGTAAGTGATCCCCTGTTCACAGCCGTATAATTAAATATGGTGAAAAATATATATACAGATATTGAATATGCTATTAACAACTAACTATATTTTTGACGCAGCTTATAGATTTTGTAATAGATCATGTGTAGCATTTTAATCTCGACTGTTGAAACTTGAAACCTATTGTCTTTTGGAAGATTTCAAACAGCTTTAAAAGTTAGTAGGTACAATACTACGCACTTATCAAACTAAAGTACAGATAATTTACTTGTACAGAATTCAGCTTGATTCTAAGATTTTAGAAACATTTCTGTCTTGGAAGAAACATCGAATCTTTAAATCTGTCAAAATTTGAGACAACAAATAGGTTCTCTTGTGTCAGATCGTTTTTAAATGTATGAGACACGAATCTATAACTTTCTTGCACTAATTTCTCAGGGAAAAGCTGTCTTAATATATATCTCTTCCTTTTTGTGAACGTTATCAAGTTTGAGCTAGCTTATTCGCTAAATTGTGACGCTTTTCATCACTTTATTCAGAAGCTTTTTATATTGATCTATGCTCAGGATACACGTCTAGTACTCTTGATAATAGCATTATAATTATAAGACTATCTATATTAGCCTAGTTCTTCGTTATATTATAAGACGTACGCCTGAATCACAACGTGGCTTAAAGCCCAGTTGGCAAGTCAGTTCGTAAACCTCAAGCAGCTTATATTCAGTTCTTATATATAATCAATTTGTGTATATATAATTATACTAATCCGACATGGTTTGGTACATTTTATTCGTGAATACTAGACTTACTGCAACTGATCAGCTTAATTAAACTTAATTAAACCTAATTGTCATATGGAATATACAGTAAGATTAACGAGATAATCAAGATGCGATTATAATCATGATTCATGAATATCTTGTTTGCCTTCGTAAATTAATATACCTATATATATGTGCTATTTAAAGTGAAATTTATTATATGTGAGGCGATTACTGAAGCACTCTACGTATATCATTAAATTTTTCTTGGTTGTAGCATATATATTCGATCTTCTACACATGGTTCAAAATGATACAATATAATTTGTTACGTTGTAGCTACGTATTACATTTCCCACTTAAAATTGCAACCTTCTGGGTTCAAAGATCACAATGTCAAACAACAATACATGACATTACCTATACAATGAAATTTGATATGTATTTCTCGATTCTGAATAGTTCTTTTGGGCCAATTTAAGTTTAACTTAAAGCCTGAAATTACATCAATCAATATTCAGTGATCGTAAAACAATATCAGGAGCTTAAGAGTCTCTTGCTGTTTTGGCTAAGCTTCGAGATTTGATACAATTAGTAGTTACACTGCGGATTTGAGCGGAGTCGTGAATTAGCACTTCGCGAATCGCGAGTATATATTAAGCCTATATGATTCAACTCAACATTAATTGAGACACTTTTTCATGCGAGAAATCAACAAATAAGAAGATTTTCAGAAATTCAACCAGACATTTCAAGAAAGCATAGTGAGAATCATGGAATGTAAGGGGAATAACTAGATCTTGTTTTAGACTCAGTACGTCTTAGACTCATGATCTGTTAAGTCTCGACTCTCCACGTCTCTACGACGTTGTCGAAAAAAGTTTTCAATTAACTATAGCGTAGAGCTGTTTGATCATACTGAATATTAATGCTTTTGCAGCTATTGGAAATTTTTCCTGCTTAAGGATCCATTTTATGCTAATTTAATTGGGTACTTACAATACTTTCTTTATCGTATTACAATTCACCATGGAGAAATTAGGAACTCTTGTATAGAGATCAGGGGGTACTTTATACTTAGTCATCTATTTAATATATAACACAATCGACAAGATTCTAATTGTAGGGTATAGCTAGAACTTTGGTAAGTGCTTCAATTAGACAGATCGATACAAGTATATCGGGGCAGTATTTAAACTAGCTAAAGCATATTATTAAGTTTTTGTAATCCTATATAATCGTGAAGTCTTGAAGTACTAGTATAATGATATTGAATAGAATACAATTGCATATTTATTTAGTACAACACTATATTAATCAGACAAGTGAACTAATATATTCAACTAGCATTAATTTAATATAGCTAAGGTGATCAATCCATCAGATCAGTTTAAAGTTTAAAAAGTTTAAAGCTCAATATATTGTAGCTTGATCCTACAACGTCTTCAAATCAGATGTATAACTGTTGTAAGCTAATATCTCAATCAGAACAACTTAATGGTTGAATATTTTACAATCAACTATAAATAGTATGCCTTTTAATAAGCTATGGTGATAACATAAATATTAGGATATATTATAGATTGGGATCTCGGGTGTATAAATGAATGGTATCCGGCTAATTGATTACTTAATCAATAATGCGTGCAAATACCAAACCCCGAAAAGGAAAATGTGGCTCTTTGCGAAATCATGGCAAATAAAGTTATAAAGTTGTAATTCTTGACAGCAAATTTAAATAGAAAAGGGATTTTATTGAAAAGACTGTTCCTGATATCATATATTATTACGATTGATTGATCAATTCTTAATCTCAATTGTCTTTTCAAGCATCAATATCAAATTTTATACACAATGGCTTTACAACCAAAATTTTACGCTTCCCATGCCACTCCACAAATTGATTTGTCAACTGTGTCAAATGGTATTCCACCAAATACAATTGAAGTTTATTTAGATTATGTTTGTCCATTTAGTGGTAAACTTTATAAGAATTGGTATGATAATCTTTTCCCATTATTAGAATCAAAATATAAAGGTAAAGTTCAATTTGTCTTTAGAAACTATGTTCAAGTTTGGCATCCAACTTCAAATTTAGTTCATGAAGCTTCTTTAGCTTTTGCTTCACTAGATCCTTCAAACTTTTTAAAATTTAGTTATATTTTATTTGAACATATTCAAGATTTTTATGATACTGAAACTGCTGATTTATCAAGAAATCAAATTTATGAAAAAGTTTATGATTTAGTTATTCAACCAAATTTTCCATCAATTGACAAGAAGAAATTTTTAGAATTATTACAAATTAAAAAATCTGATAAACCAAGCAATGGGGGTAATTCAACTCAAAATGATTTAAAATATTTTACTAAAGTTGGTAGAGGTAATGGTGTTCATGTTACCCCAACAGTATTGATCAATGGTTTCAAAGATGGTAGCTTTGAATCTTCAACTCCAATTGAAGAAGTTGAAAAGAAGATTCAAGCTTTGTTATGATTTGCTGAAGGGTTGATATAGATAGACTTTTGAAACTAAGTGTATATTATTTAAATCTCTGAGCTTTATTTCCGTATGTGCTGGGTCTCAAATATATCTTGATGTATAAGTCTACCAAAATACCAATTAAATTGATTCGGTTTAAACGTAAAAAGATATCTATTCTTAAACTCTGACAATTCCACAGCCAAATGGATCCATTGATAATTTCCTACTAGCCTTATAGTGCTATTTTGATAGTTTTTATTTATATTAATATGTCTGATATCTTTACTATATGTCACTAGTGACACTTGTTCCTGACAGATGTAGTTTTTTGGCCTGTCTAAATTTACAAAAATGTGAGGTATAATGTTACTTGCGTCAAAAACATGTCACAATAGTCCCATAACAAAGAACATATTCCTTCAAAGACAAACACATTCACAATAATATGAGTCAGAGAGAACGCATAGTGATACCCACAAAGCCACTTTCGGCACCTATTCAATCACCTTTAACGGCAACTACAAAAGAGAAACGTATACCAAGTCAACTTTATCATTTATCATCAAAAGATTCAACAAATACATCACCACCATCGTCCTCTGCATCTGGTATAAATAACCATCAAAAGGATATACCCAAACATAGAAGATTACCAGAGATTAATACAGCAAGATTATCTAATGTTCCAAGCTTTAAAATAACACCAGTTGGTGATTCTTATAGACATATTAAAAGTGCTTCTCATGATGAAAAATCAAATGATAAAAAAAGATTAGTTGATCAATTTTATGATCAATATGGAACACCACCACCAAGTGCCCCAGGTACAAGAACTCAAACTCCAAGTCTGACAAGAAATAATACAAGTACAAGTATTCCAAGTTATAATCAATCAAGAACTAATTTAGCTGTATTAAATAAATATGAATATGAACCAAAAAATTTGAATCATGGAGATGGACCAACTAGTAAGATTGGTGAAATGATTAATGAAATAGAACAAGTTATTGTTAAGAAAGTTAAAGAACAAGTTGAAGTTAATGAAGAAGAATTTTCAAATAAAATTGATGATTTCCAATATATAATTAATGAAATTAAAATTGTTAAAGATCGTATAAATTTAATCATTCATGAAATTCAAAATGAAAAATTAAATCAATTTAATGATAATTTCCAATCATTTCAAACAGATATTGAAAAATTTATGAATTTTTTAATAATTTTAGAAAATTATGAAGAAAAATTATTCAAATCAAGAGATCGTATGAATTTATATAAAAGAAAATTATTAGATATAAGGAAAACTATTGAATTAGGTGAAAAATTAAAAATAATGGAATATGAAAAATCAGAAAATAGAACCAAGTGGATAATAGCTGCCGGATTTTTTGGTTTAATTTTATTAGTTTATATGAAGTTGTTCAAATCATGAGATCAAACATAAACCTTTCCCTGGTGTCTATGATTATTCGTTTATTATAATGAATTGATCATATTTAGTTACTATCATTAATGAATGCATATGAATAAAAAGACCATGTTCAAATCACAATTGTTTGAAAAGACACATGCACTTAGGTCAGTCATTATAAGTTAACAATATAGTAGCCAAATTTCAATATGCGCCGCTAATATAATTGTTGGTTCATGTTCATTGATCACGATTCACTAGCTGTCATAGGCTCTCATAGCTAAGCTAAGCTAACCCACTAGCATCAATGAACTCCAGCTTGCCCAAAACTGCTCTGTCGTAATATAATAATTCATCGTATAAATAAACATTATGTCGTTAATCTTTATGATCTAATATATGTTCCTTACGAGAAACGGTACAAAGTAAACTCTGTATATAAGAGCTACACCAATCTTTTGAAGTGAATTTGATAGAAAATATAGATTTACAAAGGATATATATAAACCAAAATATGAAACTTTCTGATTCGTCATAAGAAATGATCAAGGTCTAATTTAAACATGTCTAAGAATAATTCTATGGTGCATGATCTTTCATGTTGATTCAAATCTCAATCTATCATGTCGACTTTAAGACTGCAAAAAACATTCATGGTGGATCTATCTTATAATTTTAGCATGACTTTTTAGCATTGTCTAAAACATATCAAGATGGTATACAACTTTATGGACATTAGACAAGTATACTATGTCTAAAGATGTGTATGATGTTAGGTATCTTTGAGACGTTTGTGTAACTTCTGATTATAGACAAGGACAAATAATCGCGATTTTTAGACAAATCTTTAAAGAAGTTATATCAAAAGTACGTTTAATCTTTAGCAAGAACTATTGGAAACAAACTTATCTAAATAACGATGGCTCCAATGTAAGAATATTGATATATTAATAGTGATCAAACTTCATGTACTAACAACTTTCATTAGAACAACATTTGTCAAGATATCTTCTAAAAAATCAATACCAATTAGAATATTCATAAATAGGAAATCTATAATAAAACAATCAACATTATTTGAAGCTGCAATATCATCAGCAAATACAACAAATCATAGAGCATTAGTAAGGCTGAAAACTACACAAAGGTTATTGATATCGAATAAACAATTAAGAGAATTCATACAAGTTATTAAAGATGAATTAATTAAAATTTTATTTGAATTATCAATAGAAAATCTTTTAATGATTAATAGTTCCATAGGGAATGGATCAAAAGAAAATTTAAAAATAAAAGTTGAAATTGAAGGTTGGAGTTGTAATGTTATGATTACTGTTAAAAGAATAATGTCATTAAGAGAAGGAAATCTTAATTTTAATGGAACTGAATTATTAATAAGACAACCAAAGAAGCAATCAAAATCAAAGACTCCAGATAATCAAGGAACAGAAGAACAAATTCCTGGATTATTAATTGAAGAAGATGAAGATGGTCTCATGAGTATACCTAAAGAAGGTGAAATTGTTGAACCATTAGCTACAAATAATGAAAGTGAACATGATGAAGATAAGAAACAAAATTTAAAATATGATTATAAACAATGTGGAGTAATGGGTAAAGGTATAAATATTGAATTATTACAAATCCCAAGGAGGATTTAATAATACTACAAGTTTTAATTCAGAATTAAAAACACATAGATTACATAAATTGATTAATCAATTTTAATCAATTTTTTTTAATTTTCAATATATAATGTCACTTTTAAGAGTTTTAAAAAAAATATGAAAAGTACTATAGCTGTAAAATCACTAAAACGAATGTTTAAAAACAAAAGAAAAATAGGAGAAGACTTTATAAATGACTAAAAGAAATATATTTGGAAATGAATAAAAAACACTAGAACAAATTAACGTAAAAATAAACTAAAATGTCAATGCTTAAGCAGCAACTGGTTGACGTTGTTCTTCATCAGCCCATTCTTGTTCAGTTTCAGCTAAATGTTGTTCTTCACCTTCTAAATCTTCTTCTTCATCATCATAAATTTCATCACCTCTTCTAATACTTAAAGTTGGTTTAACAGCAGCATGTTCTAAAGTCCAAGAAGCTAAAGCATTTTCAGCATCAATAATAATTTGTTTTGAAGCTTCATAACCATCATAAGCAGGTCTAGTTTCACCTGGAGTAACTGGAGCATCATCTAATAATTCTAATAAAGCTTTACCATAACCAGCAATTAAAGCTAATTTTTCAGAATGTTCTCTTAAAGAATCAAAATTATAAGCAAATGCAACTTTTAATTTTTCTCTTGTAATGTTTGATAATTGAGCTTCAGCAACTAAAGATTCAGCTTCAGCACGAACTAATTCTTGTTCTAAAACAACAATTTTTGGAGATTGAGGATCTTTATATTTTAAATAAGCAATTTTATCAGTAATAGCTTGTTTACGATCTCTTGAAGGTTGAACAGAACCTTCGATATCTCTAATAGATTTAATAGTTAATCTATATTGATCATAACGATCAATAAATTGATCTTCTAATTCACCAATTTCATAAATTAAAACACCTAATTTATCAGTAATATCAGAAACATCATCATCATTATCTTCACCCCAAATTGATAATTGTTTAGCAACTTCACGACGTTCATTAGCAACAACTTCAATACCTCTCAAGACATTTTTTTCAATTTTAACTAATTGAGATAATTTTCTTGATAATTCAGGACCAAATTGACCAGCAGTTTGACGTCTTAATGAAGAAACAATACCACCTTTACCGAAAAAACGACCAGATTTAGTGGTTGAAGTTGGAGGAGGAGGAGAAGCTAATTGAGAAGCAGTTGGAGCTCTTGAGTTTCTTAAAGAATAAGTTCTATGCATTGTGTATAATCAATTATAATTGAGTATAATTGAATTGAATTGAAAAGGAATAGTGTTTTTCAAGGGGGGCAAAACTCGAGAAATTTAAAGGATTTTATAATCATCAGTGATTTAATTTAGAAATTGTGGAAGGGGCAACGCATGAAATTTCACGTAATTCATTTAAGAACCCACAGATTTTAAATTAAAAGAGGTTCATTAGGTTGCCAAAAAGAGTTTTAGATTGTTTCATTTCAGGTAATTAATAGTTTCTATAAATAGACAGAGATATGTATTAGATCAATTGATTAGTTGTTCAATTGTTCAAGTGTTTAATGGTTTAGTAGTTGTTCAATGGTTCAATTATACCCCCTATCATTCAAGTTTCATCCATCGTTTCACTTGCTTCACCCGACAAAAACCCACGATCTTACTGCCCATGGTTCTGTCTGGCTCTGCCTAAGACAGTGGGACCGCCCTGTGCGTGGCCCTGCCGGTGAGCACTGGTGAGCTTCCCGAAAGCGTGTTTACTGGTTTCCTAAAACGGTAAGAGTGTTCGCTGCGCACACTTTAAAAAGGCTAATTACATTTCCTAATTGGGAGCAATTGAATATTTATTATTATATAATCACTTGGTGGTCCACTGACTAATCCAGCGGTTATTTCATTCACTCAGTGTAGCGGTTCTTGAATTTATTTCCAATCATTGTTTAGTAGGATCTGTTAAAAGGCAAGAATCATCATTGTGAAGAACCGTGGAATAGTCAACATGGTAATCATATTCACTGTTCTCAGTGAGTGTGATTGTGTGTGATACTGATTGTGTTATTGATTATGATTGTAGTTTGTAGTAGTTGCTGGTAAAAAGTCAAGTGAAATTTTTTAAATTGTTTGATGTTTGATGGGTAATTGAGCAGGGTAAAAGATGATGTGATGATGATGATATTTATATTGATTAGGGTTGTGATGTTGTGATCAATTCAATATCATCACCATCATCATCACTAACATTGCTAATACTATAGTACTATTGACATGGTTTAATCAGTCTTGACGTATAAGCTAAGATTCCAAGTCATCCATCGATTCGTAAAGTATAGATCTACCAAGAGCAATATCGAAACACTAAATCATTAAACACTTATTTTAGTGAATGATCAAGTACATTACATCATAAGAGTAAATGAGTTTGTGATAAGTAAATGATCTAATTTACTAATAATGATTTAATAGTCATACAAATATTGTTTTATTGTTTCATGAGTATCAGTGTACCAAGTGATCATAGGCTGAGTCTATATAGTACTAAGCTACATGATCTGATTTTAACCATTGAACGTTATTAATGGTACTAATAAACCAATCATATTCCATATCTTTAGATTATATTAATATTATGATATAGTGATTCTCTATTATCTATTATCAATTAACATCTATCATCTATCATTAATATCTATTATTCAAAAGTCTTCACTCTTCCACTGATTATCAGCATTTCACCTGTCAATCGCGTTTCAAGGTACACTTTAAACAACCGGTTACCGCATATATCACCAATAAACTCACTAAACATAAGGGAAAACATGGAAAATAATCACACAAAATACACAAATAACAATAGATATACTTCTATTTACAATATCAACAAATAAAACCCATTATTCTGTTATAATTTATATAGTTACGTTATATTTTGAAATACCATTGCTTACCTCAGCCCTGACTAAGCCTGCCAGTCAACAAGTTTCCTTTTCATGAGAAATATCGAAATTGAAACAACAAAACAACAACAAAACAACAAAATAAACAACAACAATTTTAATTCAAATTCAATCAACAAAACAAATTCAATTTAATCAACAATATCATCATTACCTTGCAAATAATCATCAAAGACAAGCACCGTCAATAGCATATACATATATCACATCTTTTTTTTTATATTATACTCTCCTATTTTTGGAATCAAATATCCTTATCATATATTGAATATATTGAATAAACTTGAAATTAAAATTTGATATTTCCAATATAATATAAATCAATTCACAAATATCATTTCATATACATCATAGAAATCTTAAAACAAGTCATTAATATATAAAGTTTATTTTATTTCTTCAAAAATACGTTCAAGATGATGAAAGGTTTCAAGCAAAGGCTTTCACGGAAAGGTTCATTATCATCTAAAAAGAAAGATAAAAATGATGAAAAAGATTCTTCTTCTTCATCGTCACAAAAAGATGGTAAAAAATCTTCAATTTCAAATTTAAAAATTTCTTCAAATAATTCTTCAAATTCTTCTTTATCAAGTTCTGGTACTGGTCAAGCAAGTCCTTCACCAAAAGATTCTTCAATTTCAAATTTATCAACTTCTCCAAATAAAAAATCAAATTCTCCATTTTCTTCTTCATCATCATCAGCTCCAAAAAAGGATAAAAAGGATAAATCAAGTTCCAAAAATTCAAATTCAAATTCAAATTCAAATTCAAATCCTTCTACACCAACTCAACAAGAATTCCCAAAACAATTTCCATCATCATCATCTCCAAATCAATCAAATATCCAAAATCAATCTTTAAATTTACCAAATATAAACGTTACACCTCCACAATCTCAACATCCACATTTTGATCATGCTTCAATTCAATCACAACAACAACAATTCCAACAACAACATCAAGTTCAGCAACAACAAGCCCAGGCCCAAGCTCAAGCTCAACAACAACAACAACAAGCACAACAGGAACAACAACAACAAGGTCAACACTCTCCACAAGGTGTTCCTGGTGGTTCAGAAACTATAATACCAAGATCTTCACATTCTTTTGAAAGATTACCAACTCCAACAAAAATTGAACCTGATTTAGATGGATTAATTAAAACTCCTCAACGTCATCATAGTTCAAGATTTGAACCAAGTTCATATTCTGAATTAACAAAATTACCAAATTTTGATGAAATCCCACCAGAAAAAAGATTAGATTTATTTTTAATGAAAGTTGATCAATGTAATGTATTATTTGATTTTAATGATCCAAGTTTTGATATTAGAGGTAAAGAAATTAAAAGAATTACATTACAAGAATTAATTGAATTCATTTCAACAAATCGTTTCACTTATACTGATGAAATGTATCAACATGTTGTGGAAATGTTTAAAAAAAATTTATTTAGACCAATTCCTCCACCGGTTAATCCAATTGGTGATATTTATGATCCTGATGAAGATGAACCTATAAATGAAATTGCTTGGCCTCATATGCAAGTTGTTTATGAATTTTTCCTTAGATTTGTGGAATCTCCTGATTTTAATCATACTTTAGCTAAACAATATATTGATCATGAATTTGTTTTAAAATTATTAGAATTATTTGATTCTGAGGATCCAAGAGAACGTGATTGTTTAAAAACTACATTACATCGAATTTATGGGAAATTTTTAAGTTTAAGATCTTTTATTAGAAGATCTATAAATAATGTTTTTTTAACTTTTGTTTATGAAACTGAAAGATTTAATGGTATTGCTGAATTATTAGAAATCTTGGGTTCAATTATTAATGGATTTGCATTACCTTTAAAAGAGGAACATAAAGTGTTTTTAGTTAAAGTTTTATTACCTTTACATAAAGTTAAATCATTATCTTTATATCATCCACAATTAGCTTATTGTGTTGTTCAATTTTTAGAAAAAGATCCATTATTAACCGAGGAAGTTATAATGAAATTATTAAGATTTTGGCCAAAAATTAATTCAACAAAGGAAATTATGTTTTTAAATGAAATTGAAGATATTTTTGAAGTTATTGAACCTTTAGAATTTATTAAAATTGAAGTTCCATTATTTGTTCAATTATCAAAATGTATTTCATCACCACATTTTCAAGTTTCTGAAAAAATTTTATGTTATTTTAATAATGAATATTTTTTAAATTTAGTTACAGAAAATGCTGAAGTTATATTACCAATAATTTTTTCATCATTATATGAAATTAGTGCACAACAAGTTCCAGAAGATGATGAAATTTTATCTTCAGGTTCATGGAATAGAACTATTCATTCTTTAGCTTATTCTGCTTTGAAAATTTTTATGGAATCAAATCCAATCCTGTATGATCATTGTACAGTTTTATATAGACAAAGTTTACAAGATTCTCAAAAAAGAGAAGAAGAAAGAAGAAAAGGTTGGGAAACTTTACAAAAATTAGTTCAAAATCAAAATCAATTAAGTACTTGAGAAAATCTTTTCCTCTCATTCAAAGTTTTTTTTTTATGATACCAAAAAGAAAAAGTTCAATTATCAAGTATTTGTGATTTTGTGTTTTTTAGTGTTTTTAATTAAATACTTTTTATGTTATTGTTATTATGTGTTGTGTGTTTTTATTTTTGGTTTATGTTTGTTTTTTTAAAGAAATTTTTTGCTGCATCAAGAAAATGAATTTTTAAAACTTATACATGTTTATATATGAATCTTACCCCTTATTTTTGATCTTGATATGATCTAAGATTAACTTTATACTATATGTATATGATGTTTATTTTTGAAGTATATATAGAATTAACAGGACTATTATTTTTTGCCAAAAATAGTTGAATGTATGTATACTAGATTTATATAAGATTATAAAACAAAGGTAGATACTACATATAAAGATTAAAATATTTTGATTTAATGACCATTATAACTATACAAGTCTTTTTATTTAACTTGCTTTATATTCTCTTAAAATAACTGGAACAGAACTTGGTGGTAATGCACCAACTTCAGTAATAACTTTTTGAATATAATCTGGTGGAGTTGCATCATACATTATATTTAAAATATTTAAATGAGGAGATTTTTGATAATTTTGTAAAGGAAATTCATCTTTTTCATTTGTTGTTTCCTTTTCTTTATCATTTGATTGATTTTTTTTAGATTTTTGTTGTTGTTGTTGTGATTGTTTTTCTTCAGTTTCATTATATGAATTTATGAAATTTTTCATTGCAACACTTGATTTTTTTGTGTGATTTAATTTATAACAATCAACTAAATCTTCATTATCACCTAATTCATTGAGTGTAACACTATCTAATTGAACACGATCTGAAAATTTGATAGATTCACAACATACTAAAACTGGAATATTTCTCTTTTTAGCAGTCATTGCAATTAATGCAGCACCAACTCTTGAATATAAAAATCCATTTGATAACATTGCATGAGCACCAAGGAAAACTGTATCAACATCTTGGAAAATTGAAGTTATTGAATTAATTAAAGCATATTGAACTTTTAATCCATTTGATGTTAATTCTTTTGCTAATTTTTTACCTTCAAATAATGGTCTTGAATCTACTATTATAACTTGAAATTGTTTTTTCAAAACTTTTGAATTATGTAAAAATAATTCTTTCAAAACATTAGAATTACCAAATGTTAAAATTTTTGATCCATTAACAATATGATTTGATGCTTGTTCAATAATTAATTTATCAGATAATTCAATTTTTTCTTTTAAGAAAGTATCAATTTTTTCAATTAAATCTTCTTTAGCATCATTATCTGATGTATCAATTGAAATTAATGAAATTTCTTGTTTTAACCATCTAATTGCATTACCCATAGTAACAGATAATAATCTAGCAGTTTTCAAATAATCAATTTGATAACCTAAATAACTAGTTAAATTTCTTGTAAGTGTTGTACCTTCTGGTGTTTGATATTCAGAAATAACAGTTTGGAAAGCTTTCAACATGGCAATACATCTTGGAATAGAACCAACAATTGAATATGAAGCATATTTTGAAGTTAATGTTAAAATTGCAGGATGAACATAATGTAAAACTTGAGCTTGAGATGAACTTAATGCATTTCTTTCTTCTTTTGTTTCTAAATGGCTGAAAAGAGGAACTTTGTTTACAATTTTAGGTTCTTTTTTAACACCAACATTACCATTTGATTGATTACCTTGTTGTTGTTGATTTTTTTGTTGTTTAGCTTTACTTTGTTCAGTTTGATTAGGTATACCTTGACTTTCTTTCTTTGCAGCTCTTTTTTCTAATTTTTCCTTCTTCTTCAATTCTTTCAACTCTTTGTTTGTAAGTTTCTTTTCTCCTGATGCAGATGTATCTTGAGTTTTTGATGAAGCATCTTTAGATTGTGGTTTTGATTTATTTGAATTCTGAGCCTTAGGTTGACTTTGAGGTTGTGTTTGTTCTGGTTGAGATTGAGATTGAGACTGAGGTTGGGTTTGAGCAGTAGTGGCGTCTTCTGGGGCCCTTATGGGTTGTGCTTCTTCAGACATTTTGAGATCTGATAAATCGACGTAGTTGATCTGATTCTTTTCTTAGACGTTAATATATTTTGATGTCAATTCATAATTTTTACCTTACTCATCTAATTTTTTTTTCTTCGTGTAATTTTGGTGCGAAAATGGTTCCTCTTTAACAAATTGTAGTAATGATAATGCAAACTTCTCTATTATCTGATTCAATGTGTTTGGTAGCTTCTTATAGCTAGGAAAAAATACTATGTGATAAGAATCAAGCATTTCCTCTCTTTTTAACGGTTTAAAATGATTATTATTCAAAGATTTAAAGAATTTAAAAGCTTAGTCATGTGACCTCTTTCGCGAAAATGTTACAAGTATATAAACATTTTTACATATATGAATTGAAGTTTATCATGTCTTTTTGAATAATCACAATCTTTACGATTATATATCATAATGAGTATGTAGTCCTATCTATTTACTACAATTCTTTCTCATATTTTCAAGCTTTTTGTATTAGTCATGAGTATATATACAGGACTTATTAGAATAATCAATTTCTATAAAGATTCAATCTAATGGAATTATATTATATTTATGCATCTTTTGGAGCTTCTGTTTCAGCTTCTGTTGATTCTGTTGGTTCAACTTTTGTTTCATTCTTAGCACTGTAGAATTTAGATTTTGCTTTGATTTCTTCAAATCTATTAGTTTTATTCAAAGTTTCAGTTAAATTTTCATATTTTTCAACAAATGAAACAATTTTTTTAAAATTATTAAAGTTTTTGAAAATTTTATGATTAATTAATTCAGTTGCAATTGGTTTTAAAGTAACATATAATTGATCAGCTTCGTGGTGTAAATTTGCTTGATGACCAATTGATTTAGTGAAAACATCTAATGGTAAATCAATTTCTTCCTTGTTAAGTCTTCCGAATATTTCACTTGTAGTACGTGTTTTCCCATGTTTGACCATAATTGCAGTGGTTAAATAATCTGTTATTAAATCACGTTCTGTTGTTTGTTTAGTAATTTTGGAAATTCTATCAGTGACATTTGTATAACCTTTGAATGGATTTAAATATAGGAAAGTTAAAAACATATTCAAATTTTCAGCTTTTGGTACATTTTCTAATTTTGGATGAGAGAATAACCATTGATAACAAGTTCCTACGTTACCAAATTCTGCATTTTTAATAGCTAATTCATTTAAAACATATGGGGTAACTGAAAGTGGGTTCTTTCTCAATAAAGAGATTAAATCATGGGAAATTTCGTTTAATTCTTCTTGAGTTTCAGTATGTCTGATGACAGCTGCAATTTGGTTTGAAGATGGAGCACCTGGTGCAGTGGATGGTCTAGCTCTTTTATTTGTGAGTGGATCTATAAGATCTCTTGATAATAATTCTTGGGAATGTCTTGGTCTGTACATTAACAATCTTAATCTTCTTGAAGTTTTAAGATATCTGACATAAGAATCATAATGTTCTTTACTCTTGGTAACATATTCAGATGGCGTTATTGGTTCTGTTGCTGATGGTGGTTGAGTTGATGCTGAAGATGTTGATGTTGATATTTCTTGTAAGAGACATCTTGAAGTAGAAATCCCTCTGGTGAAACGTAACATTGTGAGATATTCTATCGAAGACTAATGACCGTGTTGACTTAGTTTTTAAGGTCCTAAGTTCCCACAAATGTATAGATTTAGCTCTTCAAACTTGATCAATACTCTACTCTTCTTCATACAAATTCGAATTTTTTTCAATGATCTCGTTGAATTTTCTAATAATTCGCGAAAATAAATTAATTTTGTTAGTGCTGAGGTTTACAATGAAAAATAATACTTAAAAATATACTGCTGTGTAATTATCAGCACTTGTTTTCAAGTAATAAAAAAATCAAAATACCGTTAGTTTATATAGAATATCTATGATATCAAAGTATTACATTCAATCAAACTACGGATCTTGAAAGATGAATTATGAACCGCTAGACTCACTACCATGTATGTGCTATATTTCATCCCTAATCATGGGCTCATCTTACTAACAATCGTTCCTTTAGATATTGATCAAGATATTACAGATCAAGAAAGACAATCAGTAGAGAGACTAATATTAGATGAACTTAAATCAACCGATATATCTAAAATACATTCAAAAGTTGATGAACTTTATCCATTACCGGAACCAAGCTCTATAGTTTCGAATATCAAGGAAGAACAATTCTCAGATCCTGATTTTACATTGGGCGGTATTGATTTATCAAAATATTCAAATTTAGATGATTTAGAATCATTACAAAATTCAATTGTATTCACAGATCTTAGAAATAAATCATTAAAATTAGCAAATAAATTTGGTAAAAATCAATGGTTATTAGGTAATGATTTGCATCAATATTCAAATGAACAAATTTCTGAAGAATTACAAAATAAAAGAAGAAAAATCAATGATATAAATTATGAAAGAAAACAAATTCAATTAGAGGCTAAACCTGTTATTGACTACTTAGAACAAAGATGGCAGCAAGGTATTAAAAGTAATGTTGATATAGGTGTCGAAGTTATCAAATTGCAATTGGAAGAATGAATAGCTTCATCATCATAATAATGAAGTACCAGCGGCAAAATGATCATAAATACTTTGAGATTCATTTTCGACATCAATAATTGGAACCTTTTCACGCAAGGCATCCAATATTGTCCCCAAATCTTCCAATTCGGTTTGTTTTGATGATTGATAAAGTGGTTCAAGTTTAAACCTGGTTTTATATTTCCCATCTTCCACTGAAATTTTCCCAGAAAATTGAAGAATATCTCTATATTTAACAATTCTTTCTATGGCTCTAGGTTCTGGAATAACAATTGATGTTTTCTTCTTCCTTAATGACCATGATTTATCATTCTTATTTAAATCATTGTTTGAATTTGTTGATTGATGTTGATTGAAAGTCATTTGATCACTATAAGTTACATCTAATTTTAAGAATTTTTGAAGTTGTTCATCAGTTAAATAATCTTCAATATTAACAGTTATACCATTTTCAATATCCATTAAAATTTCTTCCATTTCATGAGCACGTTCTCTTAATTTTGAAGGATCATTATAATTCAAAAAATCATCACCAATATCACTTTCTCTATATTTTTGAATTCTTTTATAACCTTTATAAGCAAGACGAGCTTTTGCCCTGGCTATATCTTTTGATGTTGCATACATCCACATCCATAGAATTGCTTCGGCTTCTCTGGTCCATTGTTGAGGTAAAAGCTCCCAGAAACCTTGCCAATGTTGGATTGAGAATTCAGCATCATTGGGTATGTTGGTAAAATTGGATGTTGTTGGTAATGTTGCGTTCACAGCTACTGTATTGTTTATATACATTTTGCTTAGTATTTAATATTGATATTTTGTTATAAAGACTAGTATATATTCAGAAGGAATAAGATGAGTTTGAAATTATTTTGAAGCTTTAGTCATTTATATATATTTTTTTTTTGAATGTTCTCTATTTAAAACGCATGAGGTCTTTTCATGAAGTGTTTGTATATACGTTTGAATAAAATTCTCAACCATGAGACGTACCTTAATATTGTTGAGAATCTCTAGTTTTAATAAGTTCAGTCAAAACCTTTTCGCTACATTCTCGTACAGTCAAACTAGCGTTATATCAAAGATTTAATTATCAAAAGTTCTTCGTTATTTTATTCACTTATAGAGCTACGCTACTACATATGTCAATCTAGCTTAAAACGTTAAGATTCGCGATGTATTCCGTAGTATAAAAAATTTAAAAGCACGGAAAATTAAAGAACAAATTCGCGCGCACGGGCATTTTCTGTAGGCACTAGGCACTAGATTGAATTACTGATTACCACCAGTGTGGTTAACTTACTGGACTCTGTAGACGGGAAGCTCTGTGAATCTCACTTTGTAATGGTGATAAACCCTTCCAGGATGTTTGACAGCCATCTTCTGTAGGCTTTGTAGAACACATGGCTTTAAAGCTTACATGATTCAGCAGTGTTTTGACTCCACAAAGAGTATCAAAAGAAAGAAAGTGACATATTCAAGCACGTTTCTGACATAATAAAAACACGAGTACAACGGTTTTCTGTGTTTTGTTTTGCTGAATTCAAGTGTATAGTATAAATACATAAGCACAGAAAGTTCTGAATCAACAAACACTTCTTAAGAAGGTTCAGAACTAAAGTATTACAGGCTTATCTTTCACTATCTATTTCGTTTTGTGGTTGTGAGATTTAGTGAAAGCCCGCGAATTCTGACAGCCGCTAGCAAATTTTCAATCTGATAACTGTGAGATTTTAATTTTGATTTTGATTTTGATTTTGACACTGAAAGACCTTCATCATCAACAACGTTTATACAAGAAAAACCTTCCCCCAACTCATTTCACCTTCTTGAAATCATTGCTCAAGAGTCAATTTGGCAATCACTGGCTCTGTTACTGTTTTTACAATCACTCACTAAAGGATATTTCTCCCATTCTAATCTTTTGTGCTTTCAAGACTGTGAAAAGTGACTAAAAGTTATTTATACATCACAACAACAAACTCGTCAGTTTTGAGAGAATCTGATTTCCTTTCAATAACAACTTCCTACATTCACCAAGGAGATACATAAGGAGTGGTATTACATTACTTCTATTCTTACTTTTTTATTCTCTTCAAATCCATGAGACATTCTTACATAGAAGTTAAAGCTCCAGTATCGGGAGGTGAATATCAACAACAAATACATTTACATTGAAATTAAAGTGAAAAAAAAACAAGAGAAACAATAAATCATTATACAACATACATCAAATGGATTCCAAGAATACAGGAATTTCCAAAAGCAGCAACGGCAGCACTAACAAGAGTTCGGCGGCTTCATCTTTAGAATCCAACAAATCTAATGAATCATCAAATACTAGTTCCTCAGGTGCTCCAAACCTTACTGGTAGAAAAGCTGCTCACTCTTTAAGGTTATTCAGGCATGATAATAGTAGTGGATCAAACATTCAATCTGGTGAAGCAAATAAACAGCAAGATTTGATCAAATCCCCTTATAAAACTCCAAATTTATTCCCTACAACACCATCATCATCCAAAACTCATAGAGCTAGCATATCAGTATCAAAACTGGGAAAAGATCTGAAATCATTGAAACCGTTCAGTGGCAAAAACACTGATTCATTGGATTCCCCATTTGATGAAAGTCATGAATCTAAACATCTACAGCAACATTTAAATACATCACAAAGACCTCCACAAAGACAACGGCAAGCATCTTTAATTTTACCAAATGAAATCAGATCTCATCACTTTGATCCTCAATCTTTACTGGATGAAATCAATCAAAATGAAAATATAAGCACACTGGAACCTGTTTCATCAGCTACATATATTCCACACAACTCAGAAAACCATCATAATGTTAATCAAGATAACATTCCTCAAACAGATGATCATATTTTCAAAGATTTCAAATTACCACTACCCAGTAAACCATTTAATCAAGATGATCAAATAACAGCAAGAAGTGACGATGGAAGTGTTGCTACAACTGCTACGACTGTTAATATTGACGAATTGGATACCAACATTGTTCCGAGAAGAGAAAACACAAATCCAAATAATACAGGTGTAACCTTTGCAAGTCATGATGAAACATTCGAATTTGATCACCCTCATTTAGATGATAGTGCAATCGTATCTGAAAATGGTGATGCACAATATGATGATGGAGATGAAAACAATAATTTTCAATTAGCTGTGGAATTAACACCTTTCAACAATAAAGTTGGTGGACATACTGCAATATTTAGATTTTCTCATAGAGCTGTTTGTAAAGAACTTGTCAACAGAGAAAATTCCTGGTATGAAACTATTGAACAAAATCATGAAGATATTTTGAAATTTATGCCACGTTATATTGGTGTTTTGAATGTGAGGTATACAACTTTAGTCGACGATAGTGAAGATTTGAATGATTTCAGATTAGATTCTTCACCTGCACTGCAACCAATAGATGAACATCAAATAATGAATCATGAAACTTCAGCTCCAAATACTACCAAACTGAGACCAACAAGTTCATATAATGAACAATTACCACCGGAAGTTGTCTTGGAAGACAATAGACATATTATCCCAGAATCCCTTTGGGATGATTATTCAACTTCTGCACCTTCAGCTGCTTCATCATTTTCATATCATTCTGATATGGCAATGCCTCATTCACCTCTGTTATCACCAAAGTTCCCATCTTCTACTCAACAATCACCTGCACCTTCATCTGGTGCTACAACTGTTAATAGGAAATTACAAGAGTTGGTATTACAAGAAGTTTTTGCGCCAATTAAATCCAAGAGAAATTTAAGGGGTTGTTTAAGCAGTAGTAGTGTTGGAAGACGTCAATCATCAAGTCTGACCTCTCCTAAGTTACTGGCTCAAAGAATGCATTCTACTGGTAATGTTCGCTCTCCACGTCTGAGTATGTCATCAACTGATTTTGATAAACCAAAACTGAGTGATGATGCTGGTTTAAAGAAAAATTATAGGTCTTTAGTAGACTTACAAAAGCTGAATAATCAAAATCAATTTGATGGAAGCATATCTGCTGGAAGTGCTATTGAAACCTCATCATGTGATAAAATAAAATTCCTGTCTAGACCACCACCAAAAGTTGAAAGATCGAATAGTGATAACATCTTTATGATGGATGATGATGCTGATGATGAACAAGAGGCACCAAATACCCTGGAAGAAGACTCATTATTGAATTCTTCAGCAATTGTTGATGATATGGAAGATACATTTTCTGATCATAATAATGCTATTTCACCAAATTTACAACCAAAGCGTAAAAAATTCCAAAGAATTGAAAGATTTATCTTGTTGGAAGATTTAACCGTTGGTATGGCAAAAGCTTGTGTTTTAGATTTGAAAATGGGTACAAGACAATATGGTGTTGAAGCTACACAGAAGAAGAAAAAATCACAAAGAAAAAAATGTAAAAATACAACTTCAAGAGAATTAGGAGTAAGAATTTGTGGGATGCAAAGTTGGGATGAAAAAGTCAATAGATTCATATCTAAAGATAAGTATTATGGTAGAAGAGTGAGATCAGGATTTGAGTTCGCAACTTGTATTTTAAGATTTCTTTATGATGGTACTTCAAATCATAGTGTTTTAATCAAAATTCCAACACTTATTGAAGAGATTAATAATTTAGAACTTGCTGTTCAAAAATTAGTTGGCTATAGATTGTATGGTTCTTCATTATTATTGATGTATGATGCTGAAGATAAGACAAAGATCAAGGTTCATATAATTGATTTTGCACAATGTATAACACTGGATAATCAAATGATTGTTGGATCAACAACTTATCCACCAAAACATCCAAATGAGCCAGATAATGGTTATTTAAGAGGTTTACAATCAGTCAGATTTTATTTATCTTTAATATTTGTTCGTTTAACAGGTTATGCGTTTACCACTAAAGAGGAAGCTTTAAATATAATTCAAAAAGATGCTGAAAGATTCCAAAATGAAAATAGTGATTGGATTGATGATTTTGATAAGCACCTGGAAGATTTACATGAATACCCAGGAGGAATATTTGGTGATTTATTAAATGAAATACCTCAATTTGCATTAGATGATACTGGAAATGTATCAGAATGAATGACATTCAAGTTTAAACTTTTTTTTATCACATATTATTATCATCTATCATCATATATAGTGTACAATAAGTACTGTAATTATTTTATTCTAATTATTATTAATGCTAATGACTTAAACTATTAATTGATATAAATGTAGAGTTTATGATTAATG
>NW_011887548.1:0-899 GCF_000313485.1 Hansenula ciferrii | reverse complement strand
CATAACCAGCTCTGGTTATCTCAACATTTATACACCCAGCTCTATACTTACAATAAGTGCATTGTCATCAAATTTATACCTTTAAATGCTTTAGATCAAAGTTTATATGACCATTTTGACGTCCCTAATCAAATACTCTCTTTGACTAATATAGATCCTTATTACAGATGTATTATCAGTAACTTCACTGATACGGTACCATGATCATAAAAGTTCCCTACAATATTGTAATATTGTTTAAAGGGATGAATATAATAAGATCATTCATTACACGTTTTTGGTTTCAATATATATTTCATTATATTTTCAAGTAAATTCTTTTTAATTATAATATTAAAGCATTTGAATTGGCCTTGTGAACATATATAATTAGGAAGCCATGTTAATGCCAGCAACGTGAGTAGATGGCTTAAATATTATAACAAACCGATCACTTGTATCGGCTCATATATTAATTGCTGTACAAAGTATCGAATCTGTGTCATCTAGATATCTATATTAGCCCAATCGCTAGACTTGATATTTGACACAATCAAATGACCAATTTCTACAATACCACACCAAATTCACAATATTAATAATGCAGTGTAATACTCATTGCACTGTATTAATTCTGCTGTTGGAAAATAGAGCATTAGCGTTAGATTTTCTATCTAGTATGTTTCATAATCATTGATTCAAGTATCACAGCTATTCTTAAGACTCGTGGTATACATTCATTATTTCCATGGTTATATGGACTTTGATAAAAGTTGATCGATAACTAGGAGCTGGTTATGTAAATGTTGATGTAGACTGAGTTGCATAGTTCAATGTTGTGGTAGACCGAGTTGCATACTTAAATATTGTGGTAGACTGAGTTGCATAAATAAATATTGAGATAGCCAGAGCTGTTTATA
>NW_011887547.1:0-56942 GCF_000313485.1 Hansenula ciferrii | reverse complement strand
TCTACAAAGTTTTGTGTCGAAATGATTAAATTTAAATTTGTTATATGTACTTAAAGTCTGAAAGTTTTTGCCTGTATATATGTAGTTTTCTGTTTTGAAGCACTTTATAATTAATTATTATATAATTGAGAGTTTTTTTGTGACGTATTGAATTTCAAAGTACATGCATGCATACACCTGAAGTTTTGTTTTTTTTCCTAGCGAATTTTTTGGGACTTTAGACCCAAAAAGTGGATTATATAATGATTATATAACAATGATTCCAAAATCGACTTTTGAAAATGTCGATTTGAAAAATTGAAAAAAGTCGTGTCCAAAACAATTTTTATATATAGTCATGTGACTTGCCATGTGACTTTTACATAAGCATTACGTAATTAAAAATCAGCTCAAGAATAAATGTACGATCATGTATATGTGGTAATATGCAGTAGATCGACTGTCTAAACCTGGTGCATATTAAGAGGCATGAAAATTTCTTTTGGAATTTTTCGTTTGGAATTAAAATTACGCGTAAAATTAAAATTAAAATTGAATCGATTTTATTGGCACATTTTATATACTTATAATCTACTGATTATGTAATCCATCATGAAAAACAAAAATACTGATTATGTAATCCACAAAGAAAAACAATTAATTAAATAAATAAAACCAAAACCAAAACCAAAACCAACACAAGCATCAAATTGAACTAGCTCCAGATCAATAGCAACAATATCACCTGGAAAAAAACCCCAAAAATAATGCCAGACTGAAGCAAACGAGCAATAGAGATGATACCACAACACCATACTTGAAGCAACCCCAACCATATCACAGCTAAATGAATTGAATAAATAACCAGATCACTAACTACCAACCTGCAAATACCAAACAATGCACCACCATATAATCAATCTTTTAGAACCAGCATATAGCAAATCAATACACAAAATACCTACCAAATAATCAACCTTGAATCGAATCCCTATATTCAGTTAGCAATCAAAATACCTGCCAAATAATCACCTTAAAAACTCCTAGATATGTTAGTATTCAAAATACCTACCAGCTTTAATGAAACTCCTAAAATAAATGTGTTAGTATGTGAAAAGCTTATACTTAGTAAAAATCTATGAAGAAGAAGAAAAAAAAAGTGTTGAAGATATTTTAAAAAAAGTGGGAAATCAAGCTCTATTTATAATTTTCTGAAAGTTTTTGTAGTGGAACACGTACTTTACAACAGGTGTTTGTTTTTTGCAAAAAAATGTTTAAGTTTTTTATTAAACACTACAATAAGGCCTAGAGCATGCCTGTTACGAGCTTTTATTGGCCAACTGTGCCATGTTCATGTACAATTACAAGTTTAAAACTTTAGTGATTTCTTTTTCATGTTTTACATGCCTTAATTTTGCTTTTTGTACACTGTTTATTGGTGATTATCCTAGTTGTTGATGCTATGTTTATATACATGTTTGCATCGTGACGCGTCAAATTTTTTGGTCGTGTTTGTTTTGATTTTCATGGAACTTTTATTGTTATCAAAACATCAAAACATTATACTAAAATTTCTCAACCCGCATATCGCACAATCACTCGTCCATGCACAACTGAAGATGAACAGGCGCCTTGGATCCTATATCAAACTAAACATATGTTTATAGTGCTTTTTGGAAAACATAAATACCACAAATGGTACTTAACTAATGATTCTGATTACATTGAGTCCAACAACTCTTTTCTGATCTTTACATTTCATTGATTTAGCTACAATCTTGTACCGGAAACTGATATTTTGCCCGATTTATTCGTTTTCAAAACTTGCATGACTCTCTCATATGGTCGGAATCGTGCATATCGACCCAAGATGGTGTGTTTTTAACGACGCGTGAATAATACACTAAAGTTTGAGCAGCTCTACTAATCGACACCTTCTGTTTAAGCACTAGCCAATAACACCATCGTATTCTCTGAGATTCAAACATTACAATGATACCAATATTGACGTACTTCCCTGGCACTTTGTTCTTCAAGGGCATGCTGACTAAGATTGAAGAAGATCGGGTAAACTTATGTTACTAAATTTACTCAACAATTGTGAAGCCCCATTATAAGATTTTGACTAAATGATAGTATTAGTCAATAGCTTGAAAGCGTGGCATTATTATGATTATTTTTTCATAATTGCAAAAAAGCTTCATTTAAAATTTGAAATTTTGGATTTTTTTGAAAAATTAATTTATAAAGTAGCCAGAAAAAAATTGAGGTACACTTTATTTTTGAAATGTAGAATTTTTGAAAACTTAAAGTGCTTTGAATAGCTTTAAACTTTTCCATATGATAGTTCAGTCTCTTTAAATTGTATTAGCATGAAGATGAAACCTTATTTTGTATTCTAATACTGAAAAAATTGGCGTTTTTTACAAAATTTTGGAGCGTTTACCACCAGGTAAAAAGAAAATTTATAAATCTCAACAATTTCGTGTTGGGGTGTATTTGGGAGAATTTTCAGGAAGTGCTTTTTGCTACTTTTTTTGGATCGAGTTCCCTAATACGCATTTTCTTTTTACAAGCTTTAAACAAGATATTTGAGTACTACATAAGTTGTGATGCCTTACTGAAATGTATCTTAATAGTATGCAAATGTCATAGATTTTAAAATAGTTAGATATTCCTGTTTTGGAGCTGATTATTAGAGTATAGTACTAGAAGCAGAGTTTTGATTACATAATGTAGAAATCGTCTTATAAAAAAATAAAGATATTAAATAAAAGTGATATAAGTAGGAAACTGGAGAAGTTTAGCTATATAATACTTGCCACAATACAAAAATAGACTAATGTAGCTTACTTGGATAATAAACATCAGGTCTAGAGTCGTGTATTATTGCAAAAATTTCACCAATAAATGCCCTTTACCCAAAGTTTCTGAAGTATGATAGAATGCACTTCAACACGTAAAACGCAACCATACTCTATAGATTTAGATAAGTAATCTGGCTTTCAAAACAATCCGTCAGATGCGTATATGTTGCCATCTAATTTGCAAACCTTTTCAACAAGTATATCTCAAACATTTATACTTCTAAGTCCTTAAATATCGATAATATTGGCTCTTAAGTTTTTCAGATGTTGAAAAGTAATAAAATTTTAGTTCAGTTGAGTTTGTGTTGAAAAATTATTAAATTCCTAACTATAGCTAAGTTATTTATAACAAGATTAAAAAAGAAGTATTGATATATTATAGCTGGGCTAAAATATTGAATCTTTTGGGTGAATATTGGTGATTAACATGTTTGATTCATTCAAGTACGAAAATGTTCATTCTAAGAAACGTAAAATAAAATGTAGATTGGGTAACTAAATATAAGACAGCCACAACAACACCAAACAACACCAAACAATATAGATCATGATATAGTTATATGCCAGAACAAATAAATAACTTATAATGTTTCATAGAATACCAAACTTCAGCAAAAACACCAAAGTAATGGGATTTAAATAACTCTTTTTATTTAAGTCAACAGCTCAAGAAAACCTAACAAATCTGGATAAACTGAACCACATACAAGAAGATATGATAAAATATAATGAATGGTGTTCATTTTGATCAATTATATTTCCAATTCTGGCTTAATTATTGTATTGTAACTGATTTTTTTGTTGCATTAAAGCTATCAACTTCAAGTGATTAAATTTAAATGCCTGAAATATCAATCTTAATTGAACAGCTATTTGTATCCCATGAACAGTTATTTTAGTCAATAAAAATAGTGATGATGCATATGAACTTTCTAAATTCCATTATGAACTACCATATACCAGCATATTGAGCATTAATGATGTTATTTTGATTGATTTAGTTGGCTCTTTAATTTTGACATATACCAAAAAACTTTTGAGACTCGATTTTTTGGTGGAAATCCATCAAAATTTTAGCTCGAGACCTCCCAGCAAAAATTATCTTCAGCTAAATTTTTTTTTTCTCCCAAAATTGAGTCTCAATTTTCGCCCTCCCAGCCAAATCTAAAAATCCCAGCCAAAATTTTCAAAAATTTGAGACCTCCCAGCCAAAAGTTCGAGGACTGCAATTTTTTTGTTAGTAGCTCGAAAATTAACTATGGGAAAAACAAAAATTTCAGGTGTATGTATATAAAATTATTGAGGTCAATAAAAATTTTGAAATACATTAATATATATATTAATTTTTTTAAAATATATAATATATAATATATATATAATTAGCTGTACAGCTTATATAGCTGCCTACTAGAGTACGAATTATGTATAATTTTTTATACATTGTCTACTTCAAAATTATGGCCAATCTGCATACCAAGCTGCTAGCTTGTGCTAAATTAACTATACTATATAATAATATATTAAATTATTTGTACGTCATGAAACCATATAACTTAATGCATGAGATATTATAAGACCTAAGATATAGCTGATTTATATTTATTCTATGAAATGTACGTCCGTAAGATTATGAAAATACAATTAAGTGGTCGGAAATTTGTTACTACAAATCAATTTTATTGAAATAAAAACGGATAGAGCTCGAAGATTAAATTAGCCATGTGTGAATTGTATTTATTATAACTTTTAATGAGCTGAAATTCTCGTAGATATATCGTACTAATGAACAGCGATTCTCCAGATCACTAATTCCAAAACGCCGGGAATTTAAAAAGCATGTACTTTCAAATTTTATTAACCAATATATGTTGCTTGAAATACTGAGATTTACATATAATTAATCCACATGGATATATATTTTATATATATATATATATAATATGAATATACTTAAAATCGGAATAATTAATATACATAGAGTTGCTAAAATAGTCCTTCCAGTCAATCTTTATATCTATAATTAATACGATAATTTTATGATAGTTTTTCTTGATCAAAGACGACGTATAGGTTCTTACATACCTATAACTTTAATTTTATAATACCCAAAATTAATCCAATATAAATTATTAATATTGGATAACCGTAAACTATAGATGTCAAGTTTAAGATGATGGGAATAGTTGAATTCAATATATATATCAATGGATATCCTTGAAAGCGGGCCCGAACATATCCAGCGTAATTAGATACAGAAACTATAACTTTAACACTATTTAAATTTTTAGAGACATATTTTTAATTTGATATGCTTCATGATGTCCAGCTATAATCAGTATAATTAATTGAGTAATTATTTAGCTCCATGTTAATATTTTGCTCTATAAATTCAAGTGGCCATGAATTAATACGATCGATCATGTCGCAAATGGAGTTTCATCAACCTCCCCTTGAGACGCAGACTTAGGTTTAGCGTTTCATTTTTTCTAATATATAACTCTTTATAAAAGATTTAACATTATCGTATACAGATTACTATCACATGAGTTGAACCTGAAAGTTAAAGGTTCTTTCTTATTAACTTTAAAGTTCATGATCATTTATCAGATATGCAGAAGTTTTGTTGTCTGAACCAAAAGTAAACGCACAAGATCTCTAAATATATATCGGCTTAAAAACAGGTATTGTGTTGGGAAAGCTCAGAAAATTAATAGCATACAATAAAATTATATAGCATATGTGTATCTATACCTTTTTTTGTAAAATTTGTATCAAGATTGTTCGATTTATTAATGATTAAAGATGTGGGAGTGGCCCGACCATATGCTCAGATCGCCTAGATCTTGCGGTGCGTGGCCCAATTTTGAACCTTAACTACTAGCATTAGTGGTTTAGCGGTAAAATTCAAAGTTGCCATCTTTGAGCCCCCGGTTCGACTCCGGGCTAATGCAAGCTTACTTATTTTTTTTAAGTTTCCGGCGATTTTTTTGCTTTTTATGTCATAAGAGGACAGAATATGTCATTTTTCTACTTTTTTCAGATATAAAGTTTATGGTTCTCTTGATTTTAAGCTTTAGAGTTTATTTTAGACTTTTTTTTTGATGTTTATCGTGGTCTACGTATAATGAGCTCAATCACCCTAGTCTACGGTCTTTATCGACAGTGAATTTCGCGATCAATCACTAGCTCAGCTCCATGAACAATGCTTGTAAAAACGCTTCTACTTGGTCAATTACTTCATATACTAATTTCTAAGAATTATGTTCTTGAAGCTATAATAAAACTAAGAATTTGATTCGTATGCTACTATATTTCTCTGATATTTTACATGATTAAGGACGATTTTACTGTTCGCGTAATTTTCAAAATGGGTCCTGTTAAAACCGGATCCAAATATTTTTTTACACGTGAGTTTTGCTGAATTTTCATTATTCTATAACTATTGTGGATAATTTTACTGTGTCAAGATTTTTAATTGAAGTTCTTTATTGTGGACAGTATTGATGATTTAGCATGTCATATTAGAAATTCAATCCCAATAATAAAAACCTATTGATTTAACATGTCTTCAAGCTGAAATTAAAAATCAAGTCATCTTCCAAAATCAACCATCCTTTAATTATAAATTTTTGTCACAGATCAACAGGACATTATTATTTTGCAATGCCATTAAATCAAAGAAAGGTATTAGAGATACTGAGTATACTACTACCCATAATCACTACCAATTCATTACTCATCTCAACATCATTACTCATACCTATCATTCATTCAGATAAGTCATTTGTTCCATGTCATTTGGAATATGTTCGTACATTCATTTTATCCACAACAAGTGCATTTATAATACAACTTGGAAGTAGAAAGTTTGCATTAATTTATCATTTTAAAGTTCCAGTTGAATTTTTGGCGCTTTTATTATTAGCATATCCACAAAAGACAGAAATAGATCAAACATATTCTGAATGGAATTTAGTTAAAAGAGAAAGTTATCTTTTCGGTGCAATATATAACCTTGTTAGTGAACTTTTACAATCATATCCAAAAATTTGGAATCTATTACAAAATAGTGATGAGATAGACCAAGTATTACAACGTCAAATTTCAGAAGAGAATATAAATCAGTTAACAAGAAAGAAATCAACTTTGGATAATTGTATTAAAGTACGAAGAAATTCCCAGAGTTTGAAGAAGAACGTTTATTCATACCCATCAGATGAAGTGATACCAAACTTATCTTATCAAAATTCGATTGTTAGTGACAATTACCGAAGAGCATCAGAAACGAATCAAGATACATTAGTTATAGAATATCGTTCTGATTCAATAGAATTTTTAAATCCAACCTCAAGTTTCACAGAAGGGAATAAAACTCCATTAGGTGCATTAACACCACATCATTCACATTATGGATCTATAGAATCAATACAATCTCTCAATTTGAACGATATACCCACAAAAGAATCTATATGGCAGACCATTTGGACAAGAATGATCTGGACCATGAGCTCATCATTATATGAAATTGGTATTTCATTGATAATATCAATCACTTTCATTTATGTACCAGATTTGAACGATAATCTATTTTGCTGGTTGGAAATTTATTTTTACAATAATATATCAGAGTTCCTTCTAGAAGTTATATTACCATTGACAATAATCACTGGTGTGATTCATGAACTGGGGTCAAAATCTGTCAAACATGAGTCGAAAAAGATACAGTTGGCACTTTTCTTGTATCCAACGGTATCCGTTGGTATGTACAGTTTTGGAATGCTCAACACTTGAAAGTTCACCAACGAGACAAATTTCACTAAACACTTGAACAATCAGGAATGCACATATCTTTTATTTATTTTATTAACTGATTGAAATGTAAACAACGTTTTTCAGATCTTCATTAATTCTCGCTTTGAATCTACGTTCTAACTTCTGTGTATTTTTGAGAATGGGTAGCGCAATTTCATCTTTACAAAAAAATATAAGCCTCGAAACTTGAAAGGGCAAAAAAAATATAGGTACTTACTACTCAATCAGGCACCAAATCGTAAACTCAACTCCATCTTTTAAAGAGATTTAAATCACCAGAAGTCGTGTCATTGAATTGCCATTCTAGTTATCACATCATTATCATAAAATTGTCTTTGTTGAATACTTGAATAACAGCAAATTTGCAATAAATTCATAGCTTAGTTTTCAATAATACGCATCACCGGTTATCTGGGTTTCAACGAGGGTCTTTTAAGGGTTCAACTATTATCAATAAAACATAATGAGCTCAAATACACCACTATTAGGCGGTAACCCCCGTGCTACTCCTGTTCGCTCCTATGCTAGTCACGTCGTTCACGTTACAAAAGTTACATTAGCTTCATCTCCAGTCAATTTCTTGTTGATTTTTGCACCATTAGGTATCATTGCTGGTAAATTAGGATGGTCTTCAAATGCCATCTTTGCCTTAAATTTCCTTGCAATTATCCCATTAGCATCATTACTGGCTTTTGCTACTGAAGAATTGGCTAGTCATGTTGGTGAAACCCTGGGTGGGTTATTAAATGCTACTTTTGGTAACGCGGTTGAACTGATTGTTTCAATTATTGCATTAAAAGAAAATCAAGTTAGAATTGTTCAAGCTTCAATGCTTGGTTCAATCTTATCAAACTTATTATTAGTTTTGGGTTGTTGTTTCATTGCTGGTGGTTGGAATAGATTACAACAAACTTTCAACCAAACCGTTGCTCAAACTATGAGTTCATTATTGGCTTTAGCAACTGCTGGTCTTTTAATTCCAGCAGCTTTCCATGCTTCAATTCCAAAATCTGAACAATATCTAAATGATGAAAAAATCTTGGCTTTATCAAGAGGTGCTTCAATTGTTTTATTGGTTATCTACGTTTTATTTTTGGTTTTCCAATTGAAAACTCATAAACAATTATTTGAAGGCGCTATTGAAGAAGAACAATCAGATGATGTTGAAAGAGCTCAAAATCAAAATATTGCAGCTGGTAGTAAAGATGAAGAAGAATCATCATTATCAACTGTTTCTTCTTTAGTCTTGTTATTTATCCTAACTGTTGTTGTTTCTGTTTGTGCTGATTACTTGGTTGGTTCAATTGATGACATTGTTGAAACTTCAGGTCTTTCAAAAACTTTCATTGGTTTAATTGTCATTCCAATTGTTGGTAACGCTGCTGAACATGTCACTGCAGTTGTTGTTGCAGTCAAAGATAAAATGGATTTAGCCATTGGTGTTGCTGTTGGTTCTTCATTACAAATTGCATTATTTGTTACTCCATTTATGGTTTTGGTCGGTTGGGCTATTGATGTCCCAATGAGTTTATATTTCTCAACTTTTGAAACCGCTGTATTATTTATCAGTGTTTTAATTGCCAACTACTTGATTTTGGATGGTGAATCCAATTGGTTGGAAGGTGCGATGTTGATTGGTACTTATGCTATAGTCGCATTAGCATTCTTTTTCTTCCCAGATACTCAATTATAAACTTCATTTAATTGAAATATCACAAATAAAATTATCAAGTTAAAAATTAGACGAAAAGACAATATTGATAGTTATTTTTTTTATATGTATATTCATCTTATGTATCAATTAGAGTTTTGTTTTGATGTAATACCACGGAGAAGATTTTAGATAATTCAATTCTTTATTCATCATTGAGCCAAGCTGTCCATTGTATATCATATAAAAGTCGACCTATAACTTATTCCTATACAATGAAACCCCATATTCCCAATTGGGTATAAATTTCAGTTGTTTTAGAGAATTCATAAACTTTAAAAATTTAAATTTATAATCGAACCCATAAAGGTTTTACCAGTGTACAATTGTACAAGTATCCAACTGCCACATTGCAGGTTGTATATTCATCATCCAAACTTACTAGTCTATTACCTACCTTTCTTTCTTCTCAAGGAGCTTTACATTTATAAAGCCTAAAACATGGTTTATATTCAAAATACTAATACAAAATACATTCATTGATTTATATTGAGACCTTAAGCTATAAGCAATCATCGTTGATCACCAAAGCCAAAAAACTTTACTTCTGCAAGTACTATCCATTCAACACCCTCCCCTCATGACATGTCTTGATTTATACCGCTATTACAAATGTAGTACAAAGCTCTCATATGAATAACCAGATTGGGTAATAAGTTGATACAGGCCAGGTATGGAATTTACACCAATTTCAGATCACGGCCAGCTAGTTATTTATGATATGTACAATTAATAATTGATATAAATAACTGCAAATTTCCCAATAAATATTCTATATAAGATCATGATATCAGCAGGTTATTTTTTCACATTATCAAAGTCTTATTATATGTTATAATATGAGCTCACCGTTGCTGGGCTTATGTTTTAACTGTACTTGGCTTTGTAATATATTGTTGTTAACCCTGTTTTTCGTCGTCAATTGTTTGTATGTATTTTTTTCCTTGTACTACATCGATCGGTTAGAATATCATCTAGATTACAATTAAATTGTCGAAGATGATTAATATGACATCCGATCTATATACAGCTAAAGTATTTATAAATAATTTAAATTAAGTACTTCTGAACTAACTTAGCTCGTCTTGAATAGTTGTGAATTGAGAATTAATTATTGTTGATCTTTCTATGTCTAGTATTGTTTGTTTCATTTTCATGATATGTGAGTATACTTATTCAATTATATGTCATATAATTATATCTTTTTATTCACTCTTCGATCTGTTTTTGCATCATCATCAAAAGAACAATCAGTTGTTTAATAATAATTGATCACATCAATACACATACAATTGAATCATAAATGTGGATTTCTGAAATTATGGGACCCATTTTGATATCTCAATTGTGTTTCAATCTTTAATTGTCAAATATTGTGGACTTTTAAGTTGTAGCACTCGTGACTCGATATTGTAGCTAAGAAGGCATAGCGCCTATAGCTAGGAGAATAGCGGGAAAATTAAGCGTACCTGATTAATGTCTGAGGTGAACCTTTAAAAGTATTGATATTAAAGCACGCATATCCTTAAGAGCGGCACAATCGTTTAGCACAGCTTTATTTAAATAAGTTTCGCTGGTTCCTTTAGAAGTTAACTGAGACATTGTATTTGATGAATCATGTGTGATAGGTCATAAATATAAGTGAATGAAGTTTGAAACTTGTAAAGTGGACACAAGTTCGATTATAATATAATTCATGGTTCATATAGAATCATAGAATAGTAAAGTCATGGTAAGCTGTAGCACTATAGCTAGTCGTATTGACTTTACTACATGCTATAAGATGTGACATGTAGATTGAAATTTGATAGTAGTCAAGAGTCAATACCCGGACCCATAATATGGTTTGTAGCTGTAGCTTGTGTATCAGGATTCAGGTTCATCGACCTTCATGTTTATAATTTTATCAAATAAGTCCAGACCAACTTCGAGTAGCGATTTATATTAAACACATACGATGGTAGACGATAGTACCGTGTACATAGCTATCTTAACACAAACAAGGTCACTGGTAACTTGTAAATGTGACCTTCTGATATTCTAAATTGACGCGTCTCACAATGGGAGTATATATCAGATACAGTGACAGATAGTATTATTGTGCTTGATTCTGCTCCTTATACTTGTGAATTGGTGGATTTGCGAATTGCGATGATATAAAAAGTTTGTTATACGTTCAATTGAACGCGTACGGTATAAGAAACAATGAATAAACTTTTGACAGGAGTTGAGTTTTCCACAAAATGTAAACAATTGATGCACAATTTTCAATTTGATATCAGATCTTTTCGGAAATATGCAGGCTAAAGTTTGGAGTTCATGTTTAAGATTTACGAAATTGAGGCTACTTTTTTCGAAACAGAAAACTGGAAGCACAGAAACAGAAAAGGGAAAAGCTTTTATTTTGCAAACCTATTTAAAACAAATCAATTCGACTCATATATCCTCGTAGAGTTTGTTAATGAGTTGTATATTATCCTTGTAATATCATATGAAATTCAGAGACAGTCATCAAGTCTACCAGCCACGCTCTTTAAATTATCTCCGAGTTGAGTTCAGCTCATTAGTTAAATAATCATGATTTGATTAATGGAGGTTTGAGCAAACTACTTCTCAAATAGATATTTTATCATCCCTAAACAGTGCCATGCATTTCTATATTTGGATCGTCTTTACTTCTTTGTTCATGATGCCCAGCAGCTTCTTTACGCTCCAACGATGCTGTGTTCTGTGGGAAATCACAATCATCATTTGATTATGTCCGTGCTGGCAGAATAAAAATTAAAATTGAGCGTGTTTTATTAACTTCACAAGCAGATATGCTCATCAAGGTGATGCTGTGAACGATACTAATTGTTATCACTGCGGGTTGACCGTTGTCTAATATTGCCAGTAGCAAATTGTAATAGTCATTGCTACCATAGGTCTATATGAGGCCATAAACATTACCCAAAATATTAATCAGATTGAGTTTATCGTAGATTTTCGAGAGCTCAAAGTATCCAACATTACACTGAACAGTGAAGACAAAACCTCAACAGAACAACGTACCCAATTTCGCACCATTCTAGACAGCTTAAAAGTTAAGCTTACACACAGGCTCCTTCTAGCGCTCTAGCAAACTTCCCAGTGCTCCTTCTACGCTCCTTTCTGGTTCCTTTGAGCTCCTTTGCAGAACGACGCGCCGAAACTTTTTTTTTCGTGTTGCAGAAATTTCGACTCCTTTGGGAAAATTGGCGGAAGGGGACACACAACGGGCCTTGAAAAATGGCTGGAGCGTGGAAACCATTAATTTATACTTTCAAGATCCATACTTTATATAACAGAGGTATCCCCATCTCTCGAGATTATGGTTCTTGATACCACTATTTCTTGAACTCTTGATTGACATTCATTTCAACTATCATATTAGCTTTCCATTCATTTGTGCTAAGTTGTGATTCCTCATTGTTTTTTCAATTCGCACATTATTCCCAGCATTTGTTTCACATTCTCATCAGGTACATATCGAAAAAGTATCAGGTACAGATATATTTCAATCTTCATCGCGTCACAGAAAAGTTTCATATAAACAAATAAACAAATCCTCATTTTTTTTGTTTCCAAATACTTCACATTCATTACAAAATTTGGTATTCATTCATTTCAATACATTAATCACAAAGTGTTATTCATTCATTCCATTCTAATCACAGACATTTGTTCATTTCATTCCTTACACTTTACACTATAATTACCAATCCACTTTTTGTCCACATAAATACCATTCATTTCAACCAAATTGTTTTACAAAATAAAGATTTCACACTTTCATTTCATTCTATAATATAAACATTAATTAACAATTTCACACAAAATGTCAGATAAAGAAGCTCTATATCAATTCAACAAGAAACCAGTCAATTCTGAAATGGTTCAATACTTAGTTGACACAACATACTCTGTCATCAAAATCAAACCTTCAGCTTCAAATTCATATCCATCACCTCCAAGTTCACCAAATGGTCAAGATCCAGTTTCTTTATTTGAATTCATTCGTCGTCTTATAAAACATTCAAATGTTCAAACTCCAACTTTAATGTCAACTTTAGTTTATTTAACAAGACTACGAGCAGTCTTACCATCAAATGTCTATGGTATCGAAACTACTCGTCATAGAATCTTTTTGGGTTGTTTAATTCTTGCTGCCAAATCTTTGAATGACTCTTCACCAATAAATAAACATTGGACTGCATATACTGATGGATTATTATCAATTCAAGAAGTTAATACTATTGAACGTGAATTATTAGATTATTTGAATTGGGATTTAACAATCACTCAACAAGATTTATACAATTCTTTATCATTCTTTTTAATTCCAATTAAAGCTAAATTAAAGAAAATTGCTGAAAATGATTTAATAACAAGACAAAAACATTACATCACTTCAACTCCATCATCAACAAGATTAGCTTCAATGGTAGCACCAAGAGCCAAACCAGTTTCAAACTCTTCAAGTGCAAGCTCTGTCCCAAGTTTATTATCAAATTCTTCATCAAGATCAACTTTATCAAGTATTGGAACTCAACAATCTTCAAACTCTATTAATAACATGTTGAACCAATCACAACCTGTTATACTAGAACAACCAGAATATAATTATCAAACAAAACCATTAAGACAACTTACACCTTCAAAATCTTCAAATGGTGGCTATAGACCATTGAGATTAAGATCTTCAAATGATAATAATCAACAAATCTACTCAAATAATATGAATAATTCACAATCTTCAAATTTAAATTATGAAAAATCAAAAAATATGATGTTAGCTGCTGCAGGAAAGATTACAAGAGCTTTCTAACTAACTTAATTTGTTATTCTTTTTCAAGGAAAAGAATATTTACAAATGCATTTTTATGATTTTTTACGAATTTAATGATTTTACAAGATATTTATTTGGGTTATTTTTATTTTTTCTTATGGTCTTTTTTTAATTTGGTTTTCATTTCAATTTTTGGTTTTATTAAGTAATTTTTTACACGGATGTTGTTCAACTATATATAAATAAATATAAATAATAATATTAATACAGATTTAAATATAAAAACTTGTAGTAATAGATCTTTAAATATTAATTACAGAATAGAATACAAACACTGGTATGTTCATGACACTAGAATTAACAATATTTTATTTTACTATATTTAAAAACAGAGAAAGGGGTAAAAGAAATTATCAAAACATCTATGAGTATAAGTCATCTTCATCTTCAGCAGAGCCAAAGTTAGCAGCACCTGCATTTGGGTTTGCTGGTGGAATGGTTTGACCATCACCAGTTGAATCACCAAATTTGAAGTTTGTGTATTGACCTCTTGAAGCTTGTATTTGTTGAGCATAAGCTTCATAACGACGTAATTCAGCATCACTAACTGAACGTTTAGCAGTCTTCATAGCTTCTTCGAAATGTTCTCTGGTGATATATGGAACTAAATCTTCTTCTTCTTCTTCAGCTTCTTCCTTCATTTCAACATCTTCACCACCTTCAGTCTTAACTTTAGCAGCTTCTTTTTCAGCAATTGAACGTTTGTGAGCTTCAATGGAATCTTTAATAGCAAATTTAGCTGATCTTTGAACAATGTATGATAAATCAGCACCTGAGAAACCATGTGTAGTTTTAGCAATTTGTGATAAATCTAAACCTGGTTCTAATGGTGTATTTCTTAATTGAGCATTTAAGATTGATAAACGAGCTGGTTCATCTGGTAATGGAACGTAAATCAATTGATCTAAACGACCAGGTCTTAAAATAGCTGGATCAATTTGATCAGGTCTGTTAGTAGCACCAACAACGAAGACATTCTTTTTGGCATTCATACCATCCATTTCAGTCAACAATTGATTAACAACACGATCTGAAGCACCACCAGCATCACCCATTGAGTTACCTCTAGCTTTAGCAATAGAATCTAATTCATCCAAGAAAACAACTGTTGGGGCAGCAGCTCTAGCTTTATCGAAAATATCACGAATGTTTGATTCAGATTCACCAAAGTACATACTTAATAATTCTGGACCTTTAACAGAGATAAAATTGGCTGAAACTTCAGTGGCAACAGCTTTAGCTAATAAAGTTTTACCAGTACCTGGTGGACCAAAGAATAACACACCTTTTGATGGAGCCAAACCGAATTTGGTATATTGATCTGGGTGTAAGACTGGGTATTCAACAGTTTCTTTCAATTCATCTTTAACGTGGTCTAAACCACCAATATCATCCCAAGTAACATTAACATTTTCAACAACAGTTTCACGTAATGCAGATGGGTTAGAGTTACCAAGAGCAAATCTGAAATTGTCCATTGTAACACCTAATGAGTCTAAGATTTCAGCATCAATTTCTTCTTCATCTAAATCAATTAAATCCATCTTTTCACGAATTTGTTGCATAGCGGCTTCTGAACATAATGAAGCAACATCAGCACCAACGTAACCGTGTGTTTCAGCAGCAATGGTTTCTAAATCAACACCTTCTGCTAATTTCATGTTTTTAGTATGGATTCTCAAAACTTCTAATCTACCAGTGGCATCTGGAATACCAATATCAACTTCACGATCAAATCTACCGAATCTTCTTAAGGCAGGATCAATAGAGTTTGGACGATTGGTAGCGGCGATAACAACAACGTTTGATCTAGCTTTCATACCATCCATTAAAGTTAATAATTGTGAAACAACTCTTCTTTCAACTTCACCATTAGTCTTGTCTCTCTTTGGAGCAATTGAATCAATTTCATCAATGAAAATAATAGCTGGGGCATTCTTTTCAGCTTCTTCAAAAGCTTTTCTCAAGTTTGATTCTGATTCACCAGCCATTTTAGACATAACTTCTGGACCGTTAATCAAGAAGAAGAAAGCACCAGTTTCATTGGCAACAGCTCTGGCCATAAGAGTTTTACCAGTACCTGGTGGACCATACATCAAAATACCTTTTGGTGGTTTGATACCAATACTCTTGAATAATTGTGGATGTCTTAATGGTAATTCAACTAATTCTCTAATTTGAGCCATTTGTTTACGACAACCACCAATATCATCATAACCAACTTCATTAATGTTGTTTTCTTCATCTTCTCTGTTGATTGGTTCACCTTCACAGTGAATGATTGTATCTTGAGCGACAATAGCTGATTCAGATGGTTCGACTTCAACAACTTTGAATTCAACTTGTCTCATACCACCACGAACAACGAAATGGTCACCTTTTCTAACAGGTCTATAAGCTTCAACAAAGTATGGTTTTAAGTAAACTTCAAATAATGAACCAGTTAAACCTTCAACGGTATCGGCAATTGGTAAGACTGAAATTCTTGAAGCATATTTAATATCTGGTAATGGGTGAACAGTAACAATATCACCTAATCTAACTCTCAAGTTATTACGAACAACACGGTTAATACGAACAGCACCATCATCAATATCATCATCTAAAAGAACAATTAAAACGGTATCTTTTCTCTTTTTACCTTTAACTAAGACGGTATCACCTCTAAATAATTGTAATTTATCCATGGTGTTTGAAGTCATTGCGATAACAGAGTTATCATCATTGACAGCATCATCAACTAATAAAGCTAGTATAGGAAGTTAGTATATGCTCCATTGAGTTCAATTGATATCATTTTTACTTCAAAATGACCTGGAAAATACATACCATTATCCTTCTTCTTCTTTCTTAAGATAGCGGTGGCGGTTTGATCTTCTTTGGATTGATCAGCTCCTGAAGCGTCTAATAAAGGTTTCTTTTCGTCAACCATTTTTAATCAATTGTAACTAATCCCTGAAGAGAGTCTTTATGAACTAATTGAATTGAATTGATAGTCAAGTTAACTTGGTTCAAATGTTGTTAGAGAAGAAGTTTGAAGAACACAAGTGTGTTGAATTTTGATTTGAATTCGGTGGCGACAGATCGCGAACATGTTTTGTGGGATTTCCGGTAGGAGCAGACGGGAAATAGACTTTTAACAGCATATCGATCTCTACAAGAATATTTTGTAATTAGATTAAAGCCAAATTATGAACCAGCTGTTTTGTATTTAGAATATGTAAGGAAATCGGATTAAATCTCACTGAAATCCTCCCTTATCACTTTTTGATCTCATTAATTCGTAGTAGCTTTTTTTTTGAAGCATCATTTGTATTTTTGTGTATTGAAGACTCACTATTATCAGCAATCAATCAGAAGTTATATTATTATAATCCAACCAAGCTTACAATTTGTCTGAACCCAACAGCAGTGGCCATTCTTAGACCTTGAGCACCAAATGGGAAATAACTGACAGTATAATAAATCACTGCAAAGATCTCAACTAAACTTGAAAGCAATGTCAAAATTGTAGATTTCATGATTGCACTAAAGTATATAGTGGCAAACACTGAACCAAAGAAAAATACAGTGAATGGTAATCTTGATGCTGAAGTTAAATGATGGAAATAAGCAACTGGTCCTTGTAATAAACCAAATGAAATAACAAACAAGATCGAACCCAATGACCATAATAAACCGAACTTTCTAGGGTTTAATGCCAATACAGGGAAAAGAAAGAATGAAATGGTGAAACAAGCAGCAGAACCTAGTAGACATGCAATAAAACCCATCAATCTTTCAAATCTTGATAATGTGAACCATTCTGGTTCCTGGTTGTTGATGTCTTGCGCATCGTTTTGTGTCAATGGTAATCTATTATAAACGTCATTAGCTGTGTTATTCAATGTCTCTGCCCAACCTGAAAACAAGGTCTTTGCACTCTCATTCACAGCACCACCTGAGCTGGTATTATGTGTAGCTGTCCATCTATCCCATTGTGATCTCAACGACCCTTCTCCAGTATCAGCCATTGTATCTCTTATTTTCACCCTTTTCAAAAGTTATCGACTGTTGTTTTTGATGGTTTTGATAAAACTCTCGCTATTGTTTTCTGAAAAATGGAAAAGCTGGCAGCTTTGCAGAAAAGTCCATAAATCCTAATACAGATGCACTTTCATTTCCTAATTGGGAAGTCGAGAATATTTCCGACTCAATTTCACGTGCTTTTTTGGACACCTCGAAAATCGATTTCTTGACAATAACAACCAGTTCATCAAAATAAAATTGAGAAGTGAGAAGGACTTGAAAGTTTCAAACGGAAGTTATAAGAAGCAAAACGCAACAAATCAATAGAAAGGCTCTTAGAAGGACCTGATAATATTCATAAAGGAATTTATAGAGCACCCATCACACAATGGCCGATGAGTTCTTGGATTTCAACAATGGGAAGATACATCTGGATGATTTCCCCTTCAACCTCAACAATAACGATGTATCATCCACAATTCCAGAAAACGAATTATTGGATTTTTCAACAAGTAATCCAAACAATAACAATATCAACAACTCAAGACCTACACATTCTATCTCTCATCTGAATCCAAATCAAATTAGTCAACAAAATTCAAGTCAAGGACATGGTTTTGATGATTCATATAATAACAATAACAATAGTTACCTTTCCCCAATAGCTTCACCATATACAAATCCAAACCAGTTATCTTCATCATTTGTCTCATCAAGAAAAAACTCAATATATGATACTTTAGAATCAGTTGCATCTCCACAACAAAGCAATTCACAACAATATTCTTTAAATGCACAATATTTCTCACCTGCCCAAAAACCAATATCATTCAATAATCAAGGGAATAGTTATAACCAAGCGCGCAACATCCCTGATATATCATCAATCAATAGTCCAGGATCATATAATGATCAATTAAGTCCATACCCTTCTTCATTTGAAACTTTTAAATCACCAAGTATACGTTCTCAAGGATTATCACCAGCCACTGGAAGTTCATTACCAAAATCACAATTAACCAAAGAAGACAAACTGAAAAGAAGACGTGAGTTTCATAATCAAGTGGAAAGAAGAAGAAGAGATTTGATTAAAGAAAGAATAAAAGAATTAGGAGTTATAGTTCCACCATCATTATTATTAGTTGATTCCGATGGTAAAGAAATCAAACCAAGTAAATCTGTTATTATCAATAAAACGGTGGAATACGTTGAACATTTACACAAAGTTATGAAGTATCAAGAAGAAAGATTGGATGATTTATTGAAAAAAATCAATGAATTTGAACAATTACCAGATCAAAACCCAGATCAAAATCCAGTTCCACAACAACAACAACATCAACAAGAAAATCTCCATAACTTTGAGGCTCAGCGATCATCTGAGCTTTCAAATAGTGACTCCTATCAAAACTCACCAGCTAATTATAACGAACATGCTCCACAATTTTCTGAAAAAGATTTGGATTTCGATGTTAATGAATTTTTGAGAGAACATAAAGGCGACGCAAACTGGGATGATTTGAACAACATATAAGTTGCTGTGCGACTTAAACAAACTTTTTCAATTCTTTATGTAACACTTTATGACGATTTGAATGATAATTTAGATTTTAATCACTATTCAAGATTGATTTTTGTAGATATTTAGTATATATTCAATATATTTATAGCACTTATACATTTTGACCGTGCAACACCGTACTTTTTTTCTTTGGGAAGTCGCGTCTAAATTTTGGAAAAAGAGTTATTGTTACACCAAAAATTCAAAATAAGGTCAAGTGATTATTAAAGAGTCAAAGACAAAAACCTTCAAAGCGCCTGGTTTAAATCACCAATGAGCAGCTCTAATATCAACCGCCGAAAGGCCAATGCCAGGTCTGCGCTGCTGAATCGAAGAAAACAAAGAGCTGGCTCAGTACCATCAGCTGTGATACCAAAACAACAACAAAACTATACGATTCCACAACATGATCCATCAAAACCTAGAGAAGAGCGTCATTTCAAAGATTTCTATAAAGACTTAGAGGAAGATGAGCAATTGCCTCTCTTGATTACTGATGAACATATATCAGGTCCAATTAGATCCACAACTTATAAAATTCAAGGTTTAAAGAACCCAGAATTCAAGCAGATACCCAAAGAAATATTACCAAATGATATAAGTAAGATTCCTAAAAACATTATAAAGCTGGGTTATAAAGAGCATTCATTGCTACATGATCGTGATACTTATATTAGAGAACACGATTATTTCGCTAAAAGGGAACAAAACAACCAGTTCTTTGAATCAATCTCTCAAAATCAAATCAATTTCAAATCTACTTATGATATGGATGAACAAGATAATTATTTCTTATCATATTTAAACTCATCAAGAATTGATAAATTCAAACCAATACTACATGAAATTTTTGAAATTGTTATAACGATACTAGAAAATGAATGGTATTATCTTGAAAAGAAGATTCCACCAAAAATACGGAAAACGTATTCATCAAATTCAGAATTAAGTTTAAAGACAAGCGCTGCTATTAATCATACAAAGTTATATGGTGCGGATGATGGTATTGGGTTTTCTCCTGCAGAAGACCAACGTTGTGCAGTGTGTAATGAATCTGAATGTGATAATTCAAATGCAATTATTTTTTGTGATGGTTGTGATATTGCAGTTCATCAAGATTGTTATGGAGTTATCTTCATTCCTGAAGGTCAATGGCTATGTCGTCGTTGTATGATTTCTAAAAAAAGGAAAACAAGATGTTTATTTTGTCCAAGTACAACAGGTGCTTTCAAACAAACTGATAATGGTCTTTGGAGTCACGTATTATGTGCATTATGGATTCCTGAACTTTATTTTGCAAGTGCAGGTCACATGGAGCCCGTCGAAGGTTTTGACGCTATACCCAAAGGTAGATGGAAGTTGAATTGTTATATATGTAAACAAAAAATGGGTGCTTGTATCCAATGTGCAAATAGAAATTGCTTCACAGCTTTCCATCCAACTTGTGCAAGAAGAGCTGGTCTCTTCATGGAAATGAAGAAAGGGGTACAAGGTGCAGTTTTGGATAAATCTACTATGCATTCATATTGCCATAAGCATTCACCACAAGGTTTTAATGAAGAAAATGACGTTAAAACTGGTATTGAAAAGACTAGATTATATTTTGAAACAATCAATCAAAATCAAGCAACAGCAACAGCAACAGTTAAGATTGATAATAATAAGAAGACCAATAATAATTTGAAAAAATGGAAAACTTCAAGAGGAACTCCAATTCCACCAAATTATTTTATCAAAATTGTAAGTTCATTCTTGACTAAATTGAAAGTTCAAGATGAAGATAATATTGCTCAACAATTGGTTAAGTATTGGTGTATGAAAAGAGAAATGAAAAGAGGTGCTCCATTAATTAGAAGAACTGATCCAACAAGTTATACAAGTGGGGATCCTGAAGAACTAACCCCAAAATTGGATTTTTGTCAAACTTTATTGAAAGATATTGATAATTTACAAGAATTATCTACTTTAATCGAGTCAAGAGAAGCTGCAAAAGTTGAACAACATAATTCATTACAGGATATGTTGGGATTAGCATATTTTCCACATAATGCATTGATTCAACAATTATTGACTAAGATTAATCAAATCGATTCTTCAAGGTTTCTATTGGATCTGGAAATTGATTGCTTTAATTTATCTCAAATAAATGAAAAAAGCTCAACTAGACATTATCAATCACTAGAAGAATTTCTTAAAGATCTTAGTGACTTGTTCTCCCAAATTGAGGAATTGAACACACCAGTTCTTTTAAAAGCTATACGTCGTATTTCGAGAGATATTGAACCTGATTTGAAATCATTAGAAAGTTTTGACCATTCAAAACTTCAATCAGAATTTATATTGAAAGGTCTTGAAATTGACGAGGCGCCTTATAAAGGCCTAACAGCCATGGAAGAGGAAGATCTTAGTGATATAGACGTTGAAATGGAAGAGTAATTAATTCTCAAAGGTCATAAGCATTTAATTTATATACATGTATTTATATAGACAATTTTTATCATGTCAAAAGGACTATTTCTCAATTAACAATACAATAATGAACGATGTTATGTACAAATGATGTAGTCATTGAATTTGGCGTTAAAGTTAAATCATTTTTGAGATGCGCTCCAGTCTTGGAATTGATTTGCTAGACGAGAAGAAACACAAACATCATTCAAAATTCCTGTACTTCTATTCTGAACAATATCTTCGATTAATTTTTCATTCTTAACCCAATTTTGCAGTTGTCTTAACTGGTTGTATTTTGAATTCTTTAATTCTTGGAAATCAGCAGCTGCATAAGGATCTATTCTTGGATCAATATCCTTACCTTGTAATTCCGCCTCTTGATGTGATTCAATTTCCCTTTCTAGTTCAACACTTTGTCCATTACAATACTCAATAGCACTTAATCTATCCTTCCAGCTCTTATACATGATACCATGTGTAAATTCTTCACAAAGTTCTTCTTTTGGTCTTTTGCCACTGTTCAACAATGAATTCAACCGTTGTTTTACAACATCATCTGTGTTTGCTCTTGATAATTGTAAAAATGATCGTAGACCCTTTGGATTCAAACACACGTCTCTTGATAATTCTGGTAAAATCGGAGCCTGGGGAAATCCATCAGCATCTTTTGCGTTCCATAAACTCATTTTGTCGTAAAGTGTGTCAAATTTCTTTTATGTGAGTATTATGTTAATCCACTTTAAAATCTAGATGAATCTTTATAGTATTTTGTTCTCTCCGGTTTTAAAAATTGTCAAAAAATCGAAAATATTAAATTTTGTGCTACGTCAAAGCTGTTCAGAAACACAATCGTATCACAACGCAACACAAACCAGCTCAAAATATTCATTAGTGATGTCTGTTGTTGAGCTTAGTCCATTGGACTTTATTTTAAAAACTGGTGATGAAAAGAAGGCGTTATTGTTGGGGATTGCCGCTTATCTCAAGAAGTTGAATGCGTTTGCCTCCGTCAAAAAGACTCCAAATCTCACTGAATACAATGTTGGTGGTGTCATCTCAATTGTGGAACAATTAGAAACTTTGGCTAAAACTTACAAGACTGCTGATGGTGAGGTTAACTCTTACTTGCAAGAAGAAGATTATTTCAAGTTTTTGGTGGAAAGTTGGTTCTGTTATGAGGATTGCAAAGTTAATAATACAGCAGCTAAACTGAAGAACTATTTCAATCAAGAATATGACCAATCAGGAACATTGGCCTCTACTATAGGGAAATTCATTTTATCTCTAGAGCCAGCAATTAACAAGATCAAGTATGAAATGTTCAAGGTCTCCCACAAGTTATTAACTCGTTATTCAGATTACATAGTTAACGGTGCTTCACAAGAATCCGAAGGAACCCAAACACCGGATATCAGCACAGAAATTACAAGTAACGAAGTAGAAGATATTCAAGGTTTATTGAGATCGTTCAAGACCATCTTCAAGCTACAAAAAATCACCAAACTTAAAGCTGCTCAAAGATCTATTGAACTTAGAAAGACTGGTAATGAATTTTACAAATCAAATTCTTCTCATGCTGCTGTTGCCAAATATTCAGAAGCATTGGCTTATGACCCTCAAAATGTTGCCCTTTTGTCAAATAGAGCTGCTATTTACCAACTTGCCAAACATCCTGACAATGCCATTGAAGACTTAAAGAGAGCTATAGAGATTGATCCATCTTATGAAGCTGCTTGGACAAGATTGGGATTTGCTTACTTAACTATTGGTGAATCACTAAAGTCAATCGAAGCATATTGTAAAGCTATCAAGTTAGCTAGTGATAATAAAAGGGTTGACACATACATCAAGAGACTTGTTCATGCCTTGGAAAATGCTGAAAACAGAGCCAAATCAAGTGGTATTTCAGCCGCTGATTATTCCCAATACACTGATCCAATCCAAGTGATTATACGCAATAATCCAGGTAGCCGTCCAGCTACAAGAGGTCCTCAGTCATTTATAAGCCCACAAGTTACAGGCCAAAGTGCTTCCAGACCAAGAAGTGGTGACACTTACACCAACAACATCAACAGTAATGGGCAAAATGGACCGCCACAATTCCGTGGGATGCCTGGGAACAGAAACAATGGTCAACAAAATCATGATGGATCCAGAACACCATCAAATCTCGTTAATACTTTAAATACCTTAGGAAACACAATTTTAAATAGTGAAGCCATTGGAGACTTCATATCAAATATGCAAATGGAAAATAACAATAATGCTAGTGGTAATAGAACCACATCTAATAACGATACAACAAATGGCCAAGCACCACCAGCACAAGATGGCTTTCAAAATTCGAATGATTCAGCGGATAGAGGTAACCGAGAGCAAAATGGACCACAGAACCGAACTCAGAATGCTACTCATACACATGGAGTTCCTCAGCACATCCAGGAAGCCATAATGGGTGCTTTACCACAAGGTTTACAAGGATCTTTAGGAAGTATGCTAAGCTCAGTCATTAATGGGGGAACAATAGTAGATCAAAGCACAGTTGTTCTGACATTGGATCAAGATGGAAATCCAGTGTTTTCAAGTGAAACTGCAAATGGTAACACTGGAAACGGTTCTACAGGTGGAAATAACACCAATAGAAACAATAATGTTGATGATGACTCTGATGATGATTTAGATCCAGCTGATTTTGATCTTGATTAAACTAACAAATGATTTGGAAGATTTTATGATGGGTATTATATAGCTCTCATGAATCATTATTTTCGATAGCGTTTATTTCAAAACAAATTTGTAGCTTTATTACGAAGAATCCCAGAACACCCATAGTTCAAGAATATTCATGAGTAAACTATACTACATATCAGTACTTTAAATGAGTAATAGAACATAAATATATATTTGGGTAACAAGGAAAGTGACAATATAATGAAATTTTCAAGATTCAGCACTTAAAACCCAAATTTTGATTTCAATAATGACTTCATTAAATCATTTTTAGCCTCACCAACAGTCTCATTCATATTCTGAGAGGCATTATTAGCGTAGTCATTGAAAGTTTCACCAGCGCTTTCAAACCCATTTTGGAAAGTTCTGACAAATGACCTTGAAGGATCATAACCACCTTGTGTTCTCTTTCTAACAGGTTTATCATATGAGTAATCTTCACCCGACAGTTGATCAGTACTGCTATTTTGAGATCCTCTAGCTGGTGCCAGTGTCAAATTACCACCCGCAATACTAGATTCTGGGTTTTTAGGTGCAGGTCTTCTGTCACCTCCTATAAGTACATCAAGTTCATCATAGTTCACCAAAGTTGTGCCTTTAGCCCATTGTAATGCACCAACTTGTGGACGATATGGAATTCTTAATTTTTCATTATAGAGTTTATCAGAAGGTAATTGAGCAGCTGTTATACCAGATCCTGCAATATTAACTAAACTTGCTTCTGAAACACCAGTACGAATTACTGCGTCACCTGAAGGTAGCACTGAGCTATATGACACAAACTTAGGATCAATAACGGCTGGGACCTGTAAAGTAGTGATTTCTCTTAATTCTGGTAAAGACAAAACTTTTATAGCACCTGTTTGGAGAACAATTTGTAATACTGATCCATATGGTTTTGAAGCATTTGCCTGTTTGATAGCAATAACTGATACACCAGCTGATGCAATTGGTATATTGAACAATTTATGTGTTTGTCTAGATTTTGCTGGTTGTACAATTCTAATATCTGAAGTTGATGTTACCGCAAGAGACCCATGTACTATTAGACCATTGGCCAATTGGTGAAACTGGTCAAATGTTGCAAAGGCTGGAGTACCATTATCTGATTTATAAGGCGAGATGTGTGTAATTGGATAATTGTTAGATTGAATAATATCAGCAGCTTGTGCTGAAAATCTACCAGATGATTCAGGTAATATTTTGTAAGTAATTAGTTCACCTTTCTCGGTACCAGCAAACAGCAATATACTTGAATAACCATCATCACCAAAAACCATGATCGAGAACTCCAATGAGGTTATTCTTGAACTCCCTGATTGAGAGTATTGACGTATATCTCCTTCAAAGATAACTGCAGGTCCTCTTCTGTCAATTATGATTAAATCACCGGATTCATATGCCATAGCGACAAACCCAATATTACTGTTTTTCAAAGCTGTGACTTTACCTCTTTTAGCATGAACAGCAACAACCGGCAAAAAGCCTTCCTTTATATTTGGAGTTCTATGAGAAAGATTGATGATGAGTTTGTTTTCATCAGCTAATGACATTCTTTGCATCCCTTGCTCCAAACTTCCAATTTTTGGATTATATTTCTTATTAATGTCAAATTTATATAATACAACATCACCTCCAATAGTTGCAACCGCCAATTCAGCAGTTTCACCAGCAAACGATATAGCATCAATAGCAACATCTGTAATAGTATTCAAGGAAGCAGCAACATCAACTTCCATAACTGAAGAATCATCAAGTTCAGCATGGGATGCATCCCAAATCCTTACGGAACCGTTAACATGACCAGTAGCCAATGCAGATCTAACTTCATTTGCCCTTAATGCTTTTTTCACTGGATAACCACCCTTTAAAATGTTATCTTTCTTAGTAGATTTACCAATCATTCCAAGCCACTGCTTTCTAGGAACCGGAGAAGCGATAGTAACAGTTGTTTGAGGATGAACCCAGGCAATGCTTTGCGGAAATAGCGATGATTTGTAGTTCAAAATGCCTTGAGGATATGCCAATGTTTCTATTTCCCCTGACTCTAGTAAGACCATGATGAAATTTGGGTTATGATTGCCTTGGAAATATGGTGAAGTTTGAGCTAAAGATATGAAATCTATCACAGAGGACGAATTTTGAATTGGCAAAAACCTTTGTTGTTTTGGCTCAGCATAATAGCTTCCCATTTTTTCATATGATGTTATTGAGTACTTTGGCGCAACACCATAGTTTATGACGCTTAAGTTGTGAATACCATCATGAGCAGGACCATCACCCCCAGCAATCAACAAAGCAGTTGAATCTGGATTTTCATCACATAACCAGGCAACTTTCAAAAATTCAGTATTTACAGAGCCTTCACGATGAACATTAGCCCCTTGTGGTACGTTGACATCTATATCAATTAATGATCTTGCATGTAGCTGTTCACTGGTCAAAGCATCCCAGAAAACCAACGACCCATCTTCATGTGTTGTTAAAATATTTAAAGAGTTTGGATGGTATAATGCTTGTAGAACCTTTGGATACCTAATAGTAGAAGTTACCAGGTTGTTACCACCTGGAGCACCTTTTGGAACTTCGTACCTAAAGCTTAAACGAACTTCAGCGGATGCAATGGAGTAGATAATTGCACAATGTGAATAACCAACTAATATAGTACCAATATCTCTTGGATTCCATTGAATTGAAATCACAGGCGACAGTTTTTCCTTTGGTAGAACCTGTTTTTGCAAATTATCAATTTTGAAGGGCGTAATATTACCTCTATCTATGTCATATGCGACTATTGAACCATTTTGTAGACCGATCAATAGCCAATCCAGTGAGGGATCTGTTTCAAAGGCAGTGACTTTACCTGGCGGCGAGAATGAAGATAATAGCTTTTTGGAATATATTGAGAAAACAAGCACAGTACCCCTGTCATCAAGTGCAACAAGATATATACCTTTGACAAATCTCAATGTAGTTATTGATACTGAATTGTTTAATAGAAAGACCACTTCAACTTGTTGTTGACCATAAACATGAATTTCACCACGATCCGTAGAAATCGCTAAAAGACTCTGAACAGGATCGAGTGCAACACCAACAGGCTTACCAGACATACCATATCTACTCAGCTATTGTTTAAAGTAGTTAGTCACTGTCAATAATGAAACGATAGTGTTATTTTAGCACTCACATCATCTAAAGCAAACGCTTTGGAATTCAAACCAGAAGAAAGATCATTCGTTCCAACGGTTTTGATAGCGTTTGTAACGTTCTTTAATCTTCTGCTTTTAAACATGTTCTGCTATTTATAGATCAGAATCACCTAGTTGATATATCCTAGCAGAGCTTGAACAATAGTTGTTTTGTTGTTCACTAGGAAGTGCTGAAATGTGCCAATTCTTTTTTTAACGATCAGGCTTCCTATGTTTTTGTTTAAGGGGCCACATTAATAACACTACGAAACGTAAACACGAATTGAAGCTTGTAAAATTAATATCTAAACGCTTTAATTGAAACTCGAAAACCAAAAATCTTGACACTGGATTACCAATGACTTCTATATATAGTGTACATATTATGAAAACACAAACAAACAAAATAAAACCATTTTTTTTTTAATAAATCGTCCATCATCTCATTTAACTCATTTTGGTACTAATCCTGAAGCATCTGAAACATATGAGAAACCACGGAATTGTGCTTGAGTAGAACTATCTAAAACAGAGTTAACTGGTGTCAACCTTGGAACTTCAGTTGTAAAATCTTTATCAAAAAATGAAACATCATCTTCAGCTTTAACTTCTGGGACGTAAGGTGGTGGAACCCTTAAATGTAAAATATCATCAAAATTGATGTTACGGAAGTAAGCATGCTCTTTAATTTCTTGAGCTTCTGTTGGACCAGAACCTAAACGTTTAACGGGATCCTTATTTAACAATGACTCTAACAAACCAACAGCCTCACTAGCCATTTGGATTGGGAATAATGGTTCATCTGTCAAAATGGCATTGAAAACTTCATCTTCATCTTCACCTCTGAATGGTGATTTACCTAACAGCATCTGATACAGTAAGACACCAAAAGCCCACCAATCAACTGCTCTAGTGTAGTGTTGTTCTCTTAGAATTTCTGGTGCCATAAATTCTGGAGTACCACAAAATGTGTTGGTAGTTTTACCATATCCCATATCATGTTTACATAAACCATAATCTGCAATCTTGATATGACCATCTGTACTCAACATAATGTTATCTAATTTCAAATCACGATAAATAATGTCATATTTGTGCAAATGTTCTAAAGCCAATAAGACCTCCGCAGCATAAAATTTAGCTCTTCTTTGTGAAAATGTAGCTTGTTGAACATGCCACATTAAATCACCACCTGGAACGTATTCCATAACAAAATATATACGATTGGCAGTTTGGAAACAACAATGTAAATTGATCAAAAATGGGTGTTGTTCTTGATTTGCAACCAAAAAAACTTCCTTTTCAGCATTCATTGATGCAATTTCCCCATTTTCAATAATCATATCTTTCTTCAAAACTTTAACAGCACATAAATTCTTATTACGATAAGATCTGGCGAGCATAACTTTACCAAAATTACCCCTACCCAAAACTGCAAGGAAATTAAAATCATCAAGACCCACTTTTTGACGATGACGTTTATCTTTCTGAGACAGTGACTGACTTTTGTCAGTTCTAGGTGTACTGTCATGTGTATCAACTGTTGCAAGACCGTCATGACTTCTATCAGATTCCAGAGATTGTCTTGGATCTAACTTAGCTGAAATCTGTGAATGCAACGATTGTCTATTTGAATGATCAGCAACATCTTTTCTATTATAAAGATCTTGTTGTTGACGCAAGCTTTGTTCTTCTTGAATTTGACGTCTTCTCTCTTCTAACTGTTGTTGTTGTTCAATGTATAGCTGTTGCTCTTGATAATATCTTTGTTCTTCAACTTGTCTTCTTTGTTCTTCATGAGCTTCAGCTTCTTTTTGAAGTTGCAGGTTTAGTTGATGTTGTTGTTGCAGTTGTTGTTGAATCTTCTGATCTTCTTCATCAGCTAAAGATGCTTGTTCTTGAGCAGAAGGCTGTCTGCTATAATGACCATCAGCAGGTGGAGGTGGACGTCTTTGACGTTGTGGTGATAGCACTGCTTGCTCTTGCTTTTGATTCAGTGATTGTGTTGGTAGTTCATTATCGATATCATATTCAGGTGTAACTTGTGAACTGACACTTGGTGGTAATGATGGTAATTTAACTTTTCCTTCTTGTGGTGGTTGAATGTATGATGGTTGTACTGATGTCGGGGTTGGTCTCTCATTCAGAGTGTGAACAGTAGTTGATGTAGTTGAGCGAGCACTTGAAAGACTTGCAGTTGGTTGCTTCTTTCTAATACCCTCTGTAGATTTGATGGTACTTAAAATTTTATTAGCAGTTTCCATAGACATACCACAAAAGTCTGGAACTAAATGAGAGCATGATGTATGGCACATGATATCACATTCACAACATTTAAGAACATTTTTTCTACCCCATGGCAAAAGATTACCACAATGACAACACCAGTTGGTACCACGATTGGAAACATGTTCAAATCTATGTGGAATACGATGATTCAACTTCAGTTCATCTGGATCAATATCCGTGCTTGATTTGGATATACATTTGGTAATGACTTTTTGATAACATTTCTTGTGACATAAAAATTTACAATCTTGACATTGATAACCATTATAAGGCAAAAATTCAGCACACAAAGCACAGCGCATAATAGAATAAAATTGTTTTTGAACAAATTGATGACCATGTTGTTCATAAACTTCTTCATCCCTCTTTCTAATAGCACCATGACGATGTAAACCACCCAGTAATGTTTTTTTGTTTGGAGTTGTTGATTTGCTAAAACCTATTGTTAACAGAATTTGCCCAGATGGTTCAAGAATATACCAAGAGCTACTTCTAATTGGTTCTTTTGAATCCCCATTACTAGTGTTTTCTCTCTCATTCAAAGTGAAATTATCATTATTTACATTTGGATTTTGTATTTTTCTGCCGTTTTGAATTCTTGCAGCACTAACCCAACCTACTCCAGATTGGCCAACCTTCTTTTTACGAATTTCTTCTGCAATATCAGACACTAAGAACCAAGCCATGGCGACTGGTACATGTTGGTTACCTATTTTATCATAAACAGTTATTTCAACTTCATTACCCTTGTCCACATGTATATTGAATTCTTCACTCCATCTGTCGTTACGACTTCCTTTAGTTTTGGCTTTTTCATCATCATCAACTTTGATTGAAATATATGATTCGGTCTTTCTTGAAAACATTGGTGATGCAATGTGGTCAACATCTCTAATAGAGCTAATTCCAATAGTTAAAGTACCACCTAAAGGTTTTCTTCTAAATTTCACATTATTCATAGGGTCAGTTTCTTCATTCAGTTGATCCAAATTCACATGTATATCTTCATAACGTTTCAACGATTTTTTCAATAATTGAATTTTGTGATTACTTTGAACTCTTCCATCTTCTGCAACAGAACTAATTCTGCGATCACCATCAAGTTGATAAATTTTTGATAATTTTTCATTAGCTTCATAATATTTTTGTTCAACTTTTAGTTTTGTGTTAAGTTGATTGATCATATACTGGATACGTTGACCTAAAGATGGACAATCATATTTAATTAAATCTAAACGTGAATAATTACCAGCATCTGTAGTTTTCTTCACCCCATTATTACCACTTTGATCATTCAGGGTTTGTTCATCTGACGTATTTTGACCAATAGAATGTTCAGAATGTTCATCCTGGAATTTCAATTGATTTAAAGTTTCATTCAAATAATCAATGTTTTGTTGAGCTTCTTGAATATTGGTATTACATTTTTGAATCACAGCCGCATTAGATGTCTTTTTCTTCAAATTTGAGGCACCAGTGATGATGTTTCTTTCTCTAAGAATCTTCTTCTTGATCTCTTCAGCAACAGAGTCTGACATTGTTTTATTGAGTTCCAGATCAAATTTACTGTGTTGCTTCTGTTAAATAATATATTGTAGAAAAAAAAGTAGTACGAAAACGAATTTGACAGCGTTCGCTCTGATTTGAAACACGATATAACAAAATGAATGTGAAAATCTTACTTGAAAGTTGAATGTGAGTGTTTTCTGAATTGAATTCTGTACTCTGATATTCAATAACTCCAATGTGATTCACCAATTATCTCACTCTTATTTCAAAATCTTTTGTTGAGTTTTGATTCAGGAATACCAATAAAAAGTTCCTTTTTGGTGGAAGGAGATCTCAATTTGTAGGGTCAAAAAGAAATGAAATTGTAAGCAAAGTGTCTTCAGGCTCTCCTCTACCAAACCGATGCACTGATCTTCCAAAAAAGGTGATTTCTTATATCTTCTTTTCCAGTTGCACGCTATCTTATGGAAGCCGCTGTTGTTTTGCGTTGGTATTGGGAAATGTAGCTGATTGTGTTTTTGATCCACCGATAAATGTAAACAAAAAGATCAAATTCAACTTTTTTCGTCAAAATCACGATTCAGCAAAAAAACTGCAAACAAAAAATGGCTGAGATTTCGCGGAAAAGGTCATGTGACTAGTATAGTTGGTACTGGGCAGAATGTGAAGTTTTCAATATAAGCCGTCCTACATATAACATGAAATATTGGTTAACTTCAAATGCTTTATGTGTCTATTTATTATTACACTGACAAGAGCAACCTGGAACTGGACAAGTATTATTCTTACTGAACCATTCTTCTGCATGCCCAGCGTGCATACCATGATTACATGTCAAACAGAAACTTGGCCACTCCTTGAACTCTTTCACTTTAGCTTCATTCAACGCTGTAGTAATATTCTGTGGTAACGATTTTCCCAATGATAATAAACAAATAGCACATCTTGGAAGTGCAGCTCCACAATGTGGACAAACACTTAATGACTTTTTGATATTTTTATTATTATTGAATTGTCTTTTTGATGGTTTAACTGATTTGGAGATGTTTTTATTACATCTAATACATTGTAAATGTACTTGTGATGATGATATCTTCAATTGTTTTTGGCCATTATTATTCGCTGATAACTTAGCTCTAGCAACATCAAATTTAGCTCTTGTACTAAACATACCCCAGCTGTTGAGTAGAGATCTATAACAATATAACCAATGCTCAGCCCTTTCATCTGTGAAATATCTCGGACAGCCAAAACTTGTTATTAGAGCAGCTGTCTGAACATCACTTGTTCGATCAACATATGATTGTATTAAGTCAATACCACGGGGTGTTATACCTGTTAGAATCAAACCTTCTAGTTCACCTTTAGAGATGTATTTTTGTGCGACTTTTGTCAAATATAAAGTCAAATCTTTATCAGGTAAACATCTTAACGCAACACCAAGTCTCTCTCTTAAAGGCAACAAGCTTTCATCTAAAACGTCCCACCAGTCGTTATCTGCGATATATGCAAATATAGCCCTTAAATAAGGATCATCCAATTCTGAAGCCATATTTCGACATTGATCTTTCCATAATGTATTCTTTGTTGATTTTTGCTGTACTAAATAACCAGAAATGGCAGTTGCAATCAATTTCAATTTCCCGCTTTTTGAAGATGCCAATATAGTTACAGCTTTAGATACATCACCTGTGAAGACAGCCCAGGCAGCAGCTTTTGAATACTGACCCGCTTTTGATAATCTTGCAAAAATTTGTTCTAATTCATCAGGACTAAAATACCAGCCAGCAACAATGAGACATAATCTTCTTTGTGGTTCTTTAGTACTCTTTACTATAGGTAAAGTCTTAGAGCCCCTATTTGCTAAGATTTGGGTAATTCTCTGTTTCAAAACATCTTCTTTAAGGACAGCATCACTATATCTATTTTGTTTTTGTATGCCCTCAATACCTTTCCAAATACCAAGTATCCCTTCATACGAAAGATCTAAGTCACCAGATGTCATGAGTCCAGTTTGTGCAGAGGTTTTCGTAATATCAAGCCATTTCCAGGTACTTCTCAAATATAATGTATTATCAATGGTTTTCAAGTTCTGAATGATTTCAATATTTTTCAAACAATCAACACCATACCCCAGAAATGCGCGTCTTCTCATCCTTACACTTATGTCATTTTCAAGAACTTCTTGTGGTGTAAAGAACTGATTCATTTCAACATCATTACCTTCATCATCATCATCTTCCTCATCCTCATTTGAGATACCGTTCTCGTAATCATCAGTAGTACTAACTTGATCATTTTCTGATTCTTCTGCAATATTTGATGGCTTGGTAAGTTTGATTTTTTCCATATCAGTAATGACACCACCAACATCAACATCTTCCAAAAAAGTACCATCAGAGCCAGAGAAAAGTAAATCATTGAATGAGTTAAATTTCACAGATTTTTGACTTTCAACAACCGGCATTTTGAACACAGATCCAGATTGTCTCATACATACAAGACTTATTGAATTTGAATTATCATCATGACTATAATCAAATGATATGACACGATCATATTTTGTCTTGACATCCTGAACACTGGCTACAAAAACTGAATCATACTTAGTGGATGGAGCAGTTCCTGTTTGCCATCTCCGTATCAATTCACCAGCATGTGATGTAGCAAATTCACCTCTTCGACTAGTTGAATATCTGAAACATGAATTGTTATTTCTTCTGGTAGTATCACCTAGTAATTTATTGAATATTAAAGCAGGTTCAGTACTATTATTACCTAATTTTCTTCTATCATAAATAGCTAAGGTACCATCTTCAGCAAATGCACTAAATAAATAATGGTTATAAGGATCTTGTGTTATACCATTTGTAGCTTTGGATGACATTTGGAAAATTGGAGATGAAACACGGATATCAATATCTCTTAAGGTCTTTGTACCACCAACAAGTAGATTGGTTTCATTATAAAAAATCGTTGAAGTGATAGACTCATTATTGACATATGATAATGTTGGATATGATATTTCTTGATTACTTGTAGATGAATAATGATTGATATTGTATAAGTGTAATGCATTTTCTTGTTTTGGTTTTTCGAAACCAGCAGCTATGAGACCTTGGGAATTGAAAGATAATGTATTACAAGCACTCTTTTGTTGGATTGTTATACTAGCAGAGTTTTGTGATAAAATGTCAAACACCTTGACTGTCCCATCATTTTGACCAGTAGCCACAACACCAACATTAACTGGTGAGTAATCACTACATCTCAATCCATCAAATCCTTTCCTTGTAAGCACTTTGGAGATTCCTTCATCTTCTTTCTAGACAATTTTTGCGTTAATAACACAGCGCTAGTACCAGAACGTCTTCATACAACTACTCACTGTTGTCAATTGAGTCTGATACAACGACACCTCATCGGCCAATGGATTTATGGTCAGAAACCGCTGTGTAGAACCTTCATCCCAACCATAGGCTCTGGTAATCTTTCCCATTCTCTTCAAGTAATCCTTGTCACAGTCAAAACCTTTTCAAACCGTTGAAATAACCAAACCTTCACTTATCAACAACAGTAAGAAAACGAAACTCCGATACGTACATTTTCGCGAGTACTCGAGAAAGAGGTTCGAGCAACACAGAATGATAGCTTTGAAGTGTACAATATTGTCTAATTAGGAAGGCACCTTAGGTTGATAAGCTTCTTGAGTGGAATGTCAAACTTTTTGGTGTTTGTAGAATATGATCTTATACCCTTCCATATTCATAGAGATACCCTCTTTAACCCACCTTCAAAATTAGACAAAGAGATCACACCATAAAAAGTGCTGTCTTTACCAATTGCTTAATTTTTTCTCATGATCACTTTCATAACTTGAACAATTTGCAGGTATCAAATCACCTTGAACTAGAAAAGAAGGAGCCCCCTCTAAAGAGAGAAGTTGGATAAACAGAGAGTTTCCAGACGGAACATCAAGAACTTCCAAAAGAATATAGAATGATAGATCTTCCTAGACTTGAAGACTACGATGTCTCTCCAAAATCTGGGTTTATTCCAGAAGAATTGCCGCTATCTAGGTTAACTTCAAAATATTTTGCACCTTGGGAAACACTGGCTGAAGTGTTACCATCTTTAATATTGACTAAAAAAATCAGAGCTCAAGTGGAAAAATTACCGGTGCTAAGTATTGATCAAATCAAAGGCAATAAGAGAGAACTTAGAAGGGCTTATTCGGTTTTAAGTTTCCTAACACATGCTTATGTATGGAACGTTGATGTCCCAACTGATACTTTACCAAAATCATTAGCTCAGCCATTACTTGAGGTTTCTAAAATTTTAGAGCTTCCTCCATTAGCTACTTACTCAGGTTTAGTATTATGGAATTTCAGACCAATTCTACCTCTTGAAGATGGGGAAGAATGGAGCTTGGAAAACTTGACCACAATAAACACATACACAGGATCTATTGATGAAAGTTGGTTCTATTTGGTCAGCGTATATTTTGAATATAAAGGTGCAAGCTGTATAACTGATGGGCTAGATGCAATTAAAGCCGTTAGAGAAAATGACAAAGCAACAGTTAAAAAGAATTTACAAAACTTAGCAGAATCAATTGATAGACTAGGATCCGTTTTGATGAAGATGGAAGAAATGTGTGATCCTCATACTTTTTACTATAGAATAAGGCCATATTTGTCTGGATGGCAAAACATGAAAGATGCAGGTTTACCAAATGGTTTGAAATATGGTGATGAAACGGAATACAGATCTTATGCTGGTGGTTCGAATGCACAATCATCATTGATTCAAACTTTAGATTTAATTCTCGGTGTTGAACATTTCCCAACCGGTGAGAAAAGAGAAACAAAATCATCAAAATCGATTTCATCCTTATCTGGTACAAATAATTTCATGAATGAAATGAAAAAATATATGCCAGGACCTCATCAAAGATTTTTAGAACATCTTGGTCAAGTTGCAAATATCAGAGATTATGTTATGGAAACTGATGACTCAGAATTGACCTTATCATATGATGCATGTCTTGCAATGCTCAAGGCTTTCAGAGATAAACATATTCAAATTGTAACAAGATATATCATTTTACAAGCTAAATTATACAAAAAGGCTGGTTCATCAAACACACTTAGATCTGGGATTTCCAAAAGTGCTGAAAAATCAGAACAAAAGGGTACTGGTGGTACTTCACTGATTCCATTTTTGAAACAGTGTAGAGATGAAACTGGTGATCCTGCAGCTGGTGATTGGGGTAAGAAAGTATTATCTTCAGGCATGTTGAATAACAAGTATAAAGCAGAACCAGTAGCTAAAGACCAAGATGAGCATGTTAATAAAAAACCTAAATTAGGATTAGCTGGTAATTGGAATGATGGAGGTGAAGAGACAGGACACTGGTGATTCACAACTTCAATTATATATATATATATACTTATTTTTTATATGACTTATGACAAGAAAAACAAAATACTACGTAACGATGTTGTTTTTACAAACACACATTTCGAAATTTATTTATAAATCAATTATATTAAACTCTTTGTACAAATTGTTTGACCTTTGGATGAACTTCTAATGTCATCATATCTATAAACCTTTAAGTAAACGAGTAACTTCATCAACACCAGCGCTACCTTTAGCTTCTTCTAATTTTTCTTGGACTTTGGTAATAACTTCATCAATGGCAATAAGTTCACCATCATCATTGGCAAATTCTGGACCTAGTCTCTTAACTCTTAATTTACCTTCTAAATATTCTTCTTTACCTAGGATAACAGCAACTGGAGCACCTGATTTTTCAGCGGCTTCGAATTGTTTTCTTGGGTTAGCTTTAGCTTTGTAAACATATTCAGTTTCAATACCTTGAGACCATAATTGTTTAGCAATGGCCATACGTTCTGGTAAGTAACCTTTCCAATCTGGACCACCACCGAAAGCCATAACAAAGACTTGAGTGGCACTTGGTTTGATGGTTAAGTCTTTCTTTTGAGCTTCACGTAATTTAATCAATGAGAAAATTCTTTCAATACCGAAAGAAATACCAACACAAGGAATTGATTGATTTTTTTTACCATTAGCAGTAGCAAATATATTAACCAAGTTATCATATCTACCACCACCGGCAATTGAACCAACACCAACGTATTCTGAAGCATCTTCGTCATCTGATTTCTTTTGTTTTTTCAATTCTGAAGCATTGGTTGGTGGAGCTGAAGCTGAGGTAACAGCTTCATAAATTAAACCAGTGTAATAATCTAAACCTCTAGCTAATGATAAATCAAATGAAACGAATTTTTCAATTTCAAAAGCTTGAACGTAAGTCAATAAGGTACTCATTTCATCAATACCTTGTTTAGCAGTTTCATTAGCTAATAAAGCTTCACTTTTTTTCAAAGTTTCTAAAACTTCACTTAAAGAACCTTTTAATTTAACATATTCACCAATTCTATCAGCAACTTCTTCAGGTTGGTTTTTTTCTTCAACCATTTCCTTTTTAACAACTTCCCATGGTGTTTTATCTAATTTATCAACAGCACTTGAGATTTTTCTAATATCTTCATCTTTAACACCACAAACTTGGAATAAACCATCTAAAATTTTTCTATGATTGATTTTAACTTTGAATTCTGTTATACCTAAACCTGTTAAACCTTCAACAACAATAGCCAAGATTTCAGCATCTGGAACCATTAAATCATAAGAACCCGCAACATCAAAATCACATTGGTAGAACTCTCTCATACGACCTTTAGTCATAGCAGGTTGATCACGACGATAAACTTTAGCAATGTGGTATCTTTTAATGTTTTGAATATTGTTCATGGCAACATATCTAGCAAATGGAACAGTTAAATCATAACGTAAAGAAGTTAATTCACCACCTTGATCTTGTAAATTGTAAATCAATTTAGAATCTTCACCATATTTACCAGCTAAAATTTCACGTAATTCAAAAACTGGAGTATCAATGGTAACACCACCATGACGTTTGAAAAGACCTGACAAAGAAGAGAAGATGGCTTCTCTAATGACCATATCTTTATCAGCCCAATCTTTGGTACCTTTTGGAGTTTTCAATTGGAATTGTAATTTACTTTCCTTTTTAGATTTTGATGATTGTTTAGCAGCATCTGCTGAAGCAGCAGCGCCGGCTTGAGCGGTGGCTAGTACGTTATCTTGTGGGTTTGTTGACATGGCTCTTCTGAATGTGTGACTTGTCAGCAATCTCTTGATCATAAACACAAAAAAGCTTTAAGCTTAAGACCTGATAACCTTTTTTTTTGCATCTCTCTGTCATATGTTGAACTTTTTTTTTTGACGCACCAGTGAATTGAGTCAATGCAACCGGGCTTCAAACCACCATATATATAAGAATGGAAATAACTACGGAAAAAACACTTATAACCTAAAAATTCAATTTATTACTATTACATATTATACATTTATGATATCTATATCATTATTTTGATATTCTATTTAAGTTTTTCATCAACAATAGCTTCACCTTGTTCTTCAAAATCTTCCTTAGAGATGTAATGATTTTCAAAACTATTCATACTTGCTAAAACACTAGCACCTATCCAAGTTGCATTGGATCTTTCAGACAATGTAGGATTTGAAAAACTTTGTACACCAAATGTAGTTAAAAATCTGGATAAATCACTAATCAATCTTGTTTCTAGACCTGGTAATAATGAAGTACCACCAGTTAATATTATATTGTTTAATAAACTTGCATAAATATCTTGTGTAACGTCTAATTTCTTCAATGCACTCAAAATCAAGTCTGTTAGCCCCACTGAATCCTTTGGTAGTTCAATTCCTGGAATTGGGTATGATAATGGATGGAATAAAGGTTCTGATAATAAGACTTGTTCTTTACGAACTTCAATGGTTTTACTATCTGGTAATTGATAATTCTTTGGACTTATTTGGAAATCAGCATTTGAATTAACAATTGGGTAAGTTGAAACTGAGTTGATAGTGGATTTAAAATCTGTTAATAATTTGTTTGTTTGGAATACTTTATATGATTCTGAACCTTTAACATAATCAAAATTTGTAGAATTTTCCAAAAATTTCAAAGTGTGAACATTTAAGAAATCACCAGCAAATTTAGAGTGTGCAGCACCTTTGTATAGAATAGTACCATCAAGAATTGGCGTAACACTAGCCCTTGAACTTCCAATATCAACAACTAATGAGGTTGATCTTCCAAGACCATATGTGATTGCAATTGGTGATTTCAAAATTGTGAATACTGGAACTCCAAATTTAACGAAAGCTAATTCAGCAAGTTTCACTCTGTTTTTTTTATTATTCCATAATTCTTCAGTAATAACTAATGGGAACTCTTTTGGATCAACTTTCAATTTTGCAAAAATATAAGCCCAACTTTGTTCTAACGCTTTCCAGTTGTATACCACACCTTCATTGACAATGGTGAAAACTTCGTTTTCTGGTTTGATATCATCATCGAATAAATATTTTGGGTTTTCAGGATCTGATGTTGATTCAGTAGAATACACGGTTGGGAATTCTAGAGATGGTAAAGTTTCTGTTGAAAATCCTGCTCTTGTTGTGTGTGTACCATTCTCTATCACGATGGATGTTATTTCTGGTGTTGATGACATTTTTCAAGTTATTGGAACGAGTGTGGAAACTAAGCCCTTTGCTGTTTAGAATTGTGACACCTGCGGTTTTGTTTTCTATAAACAAATCTGAGCTCAAACAATCAGTAATTTTCAAAACTTGAAGGAAAAAAAGGTTTCGTGGATTCGCGAATATTTTTCTGATCAACTTCAAAACAAAAATCAACACCAAAATACTGTCAATTAACCCTTTCTACGACAGAGAAGACCAACAATAAGATCTACTGAGGTAACAAGGAGCATACAGGGCGCTTATTTGAGATTGGAAAATGGCTACTGACAGTTTGAAAGAGTACGAAAAGCTCAAAAAACAATTACAACAGGCTATTTTGAAGAAGAAATCATTAGATAAACAAATAACACAAATAGAGGAAGATATATTTCAAAAAGAGACAATGTATTTATCAGAATCACATAATTCCAATATAGTAAGGGGGTTTGAAAGCTTGAATAAGCTGAATCAATCCAGCAATGTTAATAAGAAGAAGCTGGTATTCACTGATGATGATAGAGTGTTCAGTCTGAGTTCACATACATTTGTTAGACATCTACAGAAGAAGAATGAGTTGGATGAAGATGATGATGACAGTAATGAAGGTACACCAGTTGCAAGTGCGTCAAGTACCACAAAGAAGAGGAAAAGAGCTGAAGAATGAGTCGTTTATATGACTTGTGTATTATAGTATATACTTGGGTTAATTTAATGGGTAATGATAAGGTATAAAGTTAGAAAACTGTGTAGATCTTCATGAGAAAGATACGCTCAGTACCATAGCACTATAATCTGCTTTACTTTTCCTAAGCTCTTCATATGTTTAGTTGGATTAATCTTTATTGGAATAATTCATTCTCATTATATTGATTATGTAATGAAATTTTGCCAATTTAATTTGTCGAGGAAAAACATCAACACTTTTTTTTGTATCTGAACCATAAACCCAGGAAATAAGACATAATCTACAACGGTAGATTTTAGTCATTGTCTAGACCAATTACAAATTCTTGAGACATTCCAAGCTCAAGATAATGAGACCACATCCATATCTTCTACAGCAAGTCACACAGAATGCTAGACCTTTCCTTGTGAAGGCATCACACATCCCTATATCACCATCTTCACCAATCTTCATTCATCATAATAAGATCTTGAGTATCAAGACAACTTCGTTAAACAAAATTCAATCTCAAACACAATATCAAAACATCTTAAAATCAATCGTATTTGGTGGGTTTTATTCCAAATATCGTAAATTTGAAAGTCTAATACCATTTGAGCTTTTCATTAGTGGGAACAATAACAATAAACTGATACTTGATGGTACGATAGATTGGGCAATTTTACCTAGAAAAGCATTGACTGGATATAAAGGGATAGCATTAAATGTTTCACAAAAGAAAACTCCATGGAAATCTGGATTAGCAACACTTATAAGATCTGGTTATATTCACATCTCTGGTAGAGGTGAAGCCTTCATAAATTCAAGTGGTGATGTCCATACTATTAAATTGGAAGCTGGTGAGCAAATCATAGTAAGACGTGATGGTATCGTTGCTTTGAGTGTCAATGGTAAAGAATTAGGTGAAGCTACTGAACCTGTCAAGTTTGGTGATAATACATATGAAGAAATTGAATTAAACCAAAATGAATCAATCAAAAGTGAGAATGAACTGAAAGATATTGCAATTGGGACCTGGAATACATTGAGAAAAGGTGGTCAATGGCTATGGGATCAAGTAACAAAAGATGAATTTGTTAGAATAAAAGGTCCTAGAAATGTTATCTTATCAAGTGATGTATCAACTAGTTTTGAATTTAACAAAAATTCAGATGATATTGGGTTGACCGAAACTTTGATCCAAAAAGCTAAAAACTCAACATTCGAACATTGAGGAAAGAAACAAAGAATCTTCTGAATCCACAGCCGCTTGTTTACAACATATCACTCTACAGGTATAGATATTCATATTATATAAGACTCATAATAATGTTAAAAAAATGCATCTAATATCAGCTGGTATTAACCTATTCCCGTAACTAAGTTCTTTGAAGTAAACATATTGCTTGTGTAACGTGTCTCTCACAATAGCCAGGTATTATTTGATAGCAGCTAGCTACTGTAAAATGTACATATGTGTCTAGTATACTCATCTATAAGTTATAACTTATAACTAGAATCCAGAGTCGCGCTAGTTGAGATTCACAACGATCTACAAGTCCCTCAACTTGTCCAACCAACGATCTTCATTCTGTCGATTTACGCAAAGTGTAATAATTCAGATTCTGAAATGCAAAGGTGCAGAAGTTGTGAAAAACTGCATCTTGTGGTTCGCCATATAGCCATATGTTTCAACCCTTACTCCTGATAACCGATTCACCAATAATAACATAACTAGTTCGAAAACTTTGACTACTGTACTGTAGTGTTTCACCTATTCGTACTTCCTGCGTTAGTGCAATATTTCTCGTAGTTAAGTATTGTGATTAGCCTATTGTTCAAAATGCGTACTACTTTCCTTTCAAAATGCGGGGGGCTTTGAAAAGATGTGATACACTCGTTGTAAAATATATAAATCTCCTTCAGCTTTTTGAGTATACATATACTGTGAGCTTCGGATAATCACCCGATTTGTACAGCGCCTGGATAGATATATACCTTAAATGATAATGTCTACCCTTCAATGGTACTGGTTAAGCCTAATCAAGCATTCAATTACAGCTTTAAGCAAAATTTGCTTAAAAAGGGTCGGTGCCTTAGACCAAAATATATTGTTTAAACTTACCAGCAGTCAACTGTCAAAACGAATCAGCTAAATATGTAACCATGTCTTTGAAATTTGATTATCCAAATGATGGTTATAATAAGTACCGATGAGCTCTTTTCGGAGAAACACATGTCTGGTTTGTTTCTGATGTACCAATTTTGCATGTCCAAATATATACTATCCCAGCTCATGAAGAAGATCTTTTCATCAATATACTAGATGTTCAACATATCGATCTTGATATGTGAATCTTAGTTTAACTATCTATTCACATGTATAAATGATACTAATATATACTATGATATATATCATTAATGAATTGACAATACCATAATAATTATATCTACAATAGAGGCCGGTACATGATACCTTATAATATAATTATATATATATATATATTTGGATCACGAATATATTTGCAAGCTGGTAGGGCTTTATATATAACACGTCTAGCATGGCTAGTTGAAACTTGAAACTATGTAATTATATGTATATATTTGATTTGATTTAATTAATAATCGGATCATCAACTAGTCATTGATAATATAGTATAGTACGTACTACACGGTGTTATAATAGGTATTCTGGCGCGTATTCTTGTACGTCTTAAATTGAATTGATAACGCGTCACGCCTGATTATCAATAATTGTATATATGTATGTATCAACTGTATATATTCTAATCAACGACGACTTGATACAATGGTTATTCAGACGTGTTATTAAATATATGAAATTATGATCCTCTCCAAATGAAACGTAGTAATATTATGAACTGATCATTCAATTGAGGTGTATTGTATGTATAATTGTACGTCCATTAATAAAGAGTAAAGAAGACAATGCTTATGTTGCTCAAATTATACGTGTGTAGTATAGTACGTCGACTAAATATTGCTCGTAGACATCATGTCTTGAAATATTTACGACGAGTACTTCTTTCCGCAAACTGGCTCCATCAACTTGAAGTCTAAGACAGGATTATAATAATTTTGTTCACTAGCTATGTACTAAGTAAAATTTAAGTATAAACCCATCATGCATCACAGAATATAAATTTGAAAGGTTTAGTGCTTTCTCATTCACCTATTCAACTTATAATTTATCGAGATCGACCGTGTAATCAAATGTGTTAGTTTTACCATGCTTTTTGGTGTTGATTATCTTAATTTTTACATGTCTTTACCAGCCACAAAAGCCTCATCAAGCTGTATTATCCCAACTATATACACCATATCACTCATGAAATGAACCAGATACAGAACACTAATCCTTTTTGATTGACACATTCACAAAGACTTCCAACTTTGGAATCGTTGCTCCTAATTCGTAACTCGATGCTGTTTTAAGCTCAATATTATGTTTATCCAATTGTGTCTGAGCTCCACTCTAGTATATTTCACTCAGACAGCTTGTATATACTTGTTCTCCTTCTAGATTTGCTGTTGAAGTTTTATTTGAAACATTATTGTAGGGTGTTTCTTCTGTCTCGCGAAGTTCCTTTAAAACCCGGAACTGTACGTAGTATGTTAGTCTTTAGAGAGTTATAACGTTATAACAGCAAATAATTACTATATACTAGCTCTATACTAGCTATATGCGGAGCTCTCCCATACTAGTTAAATACCCCACTAGCCAGTACTAACACAATATATAATATTGTAGAAAAAAATTGATCACTGATCCTCGGATAGCTATATACCAGCTACGATTAGCTAATTAACGAGCGCATTATGATATAATTATATTGGAGAGTCATACTCTCATTATATACTAGATCATATTATTAATATATTGCGTACAGATTCCAATATAACACTAAGTTATATATTCAGCTCTATTGCAGTTATATATGGTATCGCTTTCTAAAATCTCAGGAATCTTCAACTTATACGTTCAAACTTCGGAGTACTTCAGACGTTGTGGCATAGCCAGCTATATACTCATGGTTATTTACGAATTGAGAAAGCACATGAATCACATTATACAGCTTAATTAATTCTGTATGTTAAGGAATCATGCTGAATTACTTAGAATGTGCTAAACCCAGCGTCATTAAACCAGTTAGCACAGATAGAAAACATATTAATATAATTGTGAGGTACATGTACATTATACTTTCCCGTGTCTAATATGGACGTGTGTCTCCGATATATCTTGAAACCACTGGAGTTGATTTCATCAACTAGTAGAGGAACTGCATGGTATTCAACTGTAAATATTAAGATAAACGATATCCCCCGTGATAGTCCTTGAAAGTTGATAGTACTCCTTCTAGTACACATTATAGGATACATTTCTGGAAACAAACTTTACATGGTTATAACAATCTGATATACCTGAAATATTTAAGTGCGTCGGTAAGCGCTTATACAGCATATGGGTTGGCGGTACATGATGAACATTATCATTTAAGATCTAAATTTTAAAACAAAATACGGTTTTAGACGGGTACAAAAGATATTTATCGTCATGAAAGATACAGCCAATAATAAACATCCTTAGAATTGTAAGCTATATTGTATATGATATTGTCCATAATCAAAGAAGACTTTCAAGCTTTCAATGGGTTGGAGAAACCCATTAATTTAACTTCGACATGAACTAATTATTAGATATCTGTGTATGTATTAGCCATGTTATACATGAAGAATCGAAGCATCAACTGTCACATCTCTTTTTTAGATCGTGATCCTGTTAAATATCCATATACTAGATCATAAGGACCAGTAACTTCAATATAGACATTTATTTAAGTACTGCTATAGTTATATTGAATATCAGCTAATATATTTACAAGATGTGCAGCAGCTACACGAGAACCTTAATGCGTGATTCCAACTTCCCACTAGCTGTTATCAAAGAACTAAAATTATTATTAAAACAGCATACGTGCACACTGCACTACGTACTTGTGAGTTAACCAATTCATATATAATATATACTATACACAATTGACGCGTCATGTCTGCTTGGGTAAACCCAGAAAATTCAGAAGTCATATATCAAGCTATATTGCACATATATATGTATCTGTGCTTCCATTATTTGATCAGTAAATTTAATCATGAAGCGGTCAGTTAAATTATAATAAATTAGGACCGGTAACCGGTATAATTAATATAGGGGTAGTGTGTGCTGTCAGGGCGATGAGCCACGTAAATGTTAATTGCACTGACCTGCATAGGACAAATTCAAATCTTAACTTTAAATTCCTATTTTTATACCCGAGTCTCTAGAGTCGAGCGCCCTGAATCCTGATCCGCGCAAACTAACTTTGAGTCTTTGAACTTTAAAGATCCGAACTCGAAGACTAGCTGCTGTATAAGAAATTTAATTAAGAATTAATTAGAGTTATTGAGGGTAAAGTTTAATTCTATGATCACGATCATTAATATAGATCATGAGAATCGTGATGCTCAATAAACTAGCTTTATAGCTGATCAACTATGACACCTTATAGAATTCACGACCTTCGCCAATATTTAGCTACTTTTTAGCAATTAAGCAGCTCATGAATGATTAAACCTAGCAATTCATTTTATAATTTTAATTGATCTAGTCAATTTTGAGTTATATGCTATTATATTATTATAAACGTCAAATTGTCATAAAAATTGGCCAAATATTAATCGAATATATATATATATATATATTATATCATGTAAATATATATACACGAGCGCGTATTGTTTAACGACGTAGTACCCGTAGTACAGCTGACCAAAAGATATTTACTTCATGATCTTAAATATGATCATTCATATTATTTTAGCTGTCAAGATAGAGATCTCGAATATAAATATATCATATTATAACCGACGACGTATATTACAATTTACTACGCTATAAGCTCGAATCATGTTTATATATATTAAGAATCTGTATATGTTTTTATGGCCTACGTTAAAATTGAAATGCAATATTCAAGTATAGATTCAACGTGATACAACAAATAGACATGACGCGTGTAAGCTGTATACTATAGTCGACCCTCCAACTACAGACGTCCTTATAAACCATGCTTATTTTACCTTCAGACCTCAGCTATATAGTCAAATTACTGAATTAACACGTGAATTGATCACAAGGCCTTCATAAATATAATGATCAATTTTATAGATTACTCTACTATAATAGTGCAGCACCAGTACGTGAAAGTGATCTGATCTATATTATTTATGGTATACTATACTATACTATATATCATATATATTATATATGGTACAACATATATATTTGCGCTAATTATTATCAATTTGATCGCGCTGCATATTCAATTTAAACTCATGAGCTAGTACATGACAAAAACGTACAGCTCAATTATATATGACAGATCTATCATCCAATACCGGGTGCAAGTTAACAGCTATTTGAACCTGTTAACAGTCGATATAGAAGAGCATAGATATATATTGTCAATGCAAATGTATTAAAGTATAGGCACATAGATTTAAGAGACGTTGAAATTAACCTTTGACATTCACTTGCTCAAAGTTACAAATGAACTAAGGTATCTAGTTCAATTGATTCAACAAAACTGCTAAAGTACGAGTCAAAATTCAAGACACCCAAATCACTATTATAGCTGTTTTCAGCTCATCATATTTATATTATGTTTGATCGTAGCTATTCGAGTTTATATTCTAGCTTTCGATTAACAGTTACCATGGTTTGTGGTCCAAAAGATCTGTAAAAATTAGTACCTTTTACGAACAAGATGAGCTTAAATCAAAACTACATTATCAAATTGGTCCATTGGCTCTAAATTGGGTTATAGAACTTATTTTAAAACGGTACTGTATTGGTCTATGAACTATGGTCCGTTCGATGGAAATAGGATTGTTCTTTGTCAGTGAAAATGCTTCGCTGGTTAGATCAAGAACCATATACGGACTCAAATAAAAACTCAGTTACCGTGGGGCCCAGGTATTCAGCGTTCATATGATATATATAAGAAATCTCGAAAAACTAGATAAATACATTATAAGTAGACCAGATCAATATTTCTGCTCTAGGATTTACTAACCCCATATGGCCCGTGTGCGTACATGGCATAAATATGACAGGTACCAGCTACGATTATTTCTATCTTTCAAATGTTAGTACTAATAACTATACTGTTTCAGTCGAAACTTTCTACTTATACGCACTTCAGCTGCTATGTTTTGAATATATGTTTGACTTTCAGGACCCTCTGCAGTTGTTCTTAAATAAAAGCTACTGAGCCGATGGAATCCATAGCAGTCATAATATTATAATCATGAATATTAATGCACTGAGTTGAAACAAGCATTGTATTAATTAACCGGCCAATATATTTGAAATCTGTGAATAGAGTATTTAGTGAACAAATATTGTAGCTCGGAAGGCGATGTCATGAAAATATACGAACTTAAAACTTTTCAGTATCCTAGAAAAGATTATATAACAGCTTGCACACAAAACAATCACACCGATACCACACAGTGAAATGGAATAAAATTTTAATCATCAATGTAAGTTTGTCTTGGGGCATGTATAGCGTCTAATATCCTGGGACCCACTTTCAAGGATATAAGCAGTTCATCCTTTATGGGTGCTCTATTCTCGAATCTCGATGCATTTTAATGTCTAATTGAACATTATTTATTGTTAATCATGCCCGGTAGAATCATCGTCTAGCTGGATGCTGCCAGCTGCTATCTGAAGTTTGAGAACACCGTGTTAGTATATATTTTCAAAACCTTAATTTTCTCACATATCTATAACAGGGTATGTTTCAACTTTCAAGCTGGTTTCATACTCCTAGACTCAATACAATAAAAGCGATGGGCATTGACTCTTGAGTATGCCTAGTAATTCTTGAAGAAACGAACTCACCAGCAATTCAAGTATCATGAGATTATAAACGCCATGCTTGAACACAAAAGGTGATCAAGCTGTCCAGTACCTGGTACTGATGAACTATAAAGCTATAGCAAAAATTTACGATCTCTGGATATATATTTGGTAATTCGAGAGGTGAATTTATCATCCACCTAATTATATTATGCAGATTAACAGCTATATACAATATCTAATTATATATATAAATTTTGAAAAGCTTTGAAATATATCAATATAATTCCACAAGCTGCTGCTACGTTAATTCATGTTATAATTAAACACAATTCTTTTAATTTGAATAATTCAATATTATAATTTATTAAATTATATATATATAATACAAACCATCATGATATTCATAATTTGATTAAAACATAAATACTTATATATATATATCAACATCAATTTAAGATTTATATAGTATAAGCCAATTTCATCTCTTTGTAATTAATAAAAACTGGCTATAGTATATACTATATATATATAGATCTTAAACCAAAAAAAAACATAAAACATTAAACAATAAAACCGAGAACGATGTGTAAAAATGAAGCTAGATATGATAAAATCTAGATGATATAACTTTGGCGCTTTTAGTATTGATAATGGAAATAAATCATGATATTATATCGTATGAAACGATTATAACGGAAAACAACTTCTAACTATGGATGTTCATTTGAAAACAGAATGATAGTATTAAAAATAGACATAATGGAAAACTGATAATTAATATAACTTTGATGAAAAATAAAATAGTACAACAATCATTAAAGAACTGAAAATAAATGTGAGCAAAAAGCCCGAAATAAAGAACCAAAACTATCATGCAGTAAATTCTTTTATGAAAAAATCAATAGCATATGGAAACAGTGGAATAATAATTAAAAATTATATCTTTATATTCATGGACCCAGTGTGTGAATCAATCACGGTTTAAGCCCTGGAATATTCATTGGTAATAATACATGTTATTGTAAGTATTGCCTTGTAGTAAAGGGTTTGGTGCTCCCTGGTTTGCTATATCTTGACCTGTTGGTGTTTGTACAGTCCCACTTGAAGATGGTGGATTTTGGTTTAAACCTGACGAAGAAACTGGTTGTGGACCGTGCACTTGAGGTGTAGATTGATATTGTGAATCTTGATATGAACCCATTGAAGGTTGTTGATATTGGATTTGATGTGCTGGCTGGTTATAAAAAGGTTGTTGGTAGTTGATAGGTGGTGGTTGATTTTGAGGAGTTGAATTTGATTGTGGTGGAGGTTGTTGTTGACCTTGTGGATGTGGAATAACACCTGGTGGATATTGATAATACGGATAAAAAGATTCTTGAATTGGTGGCTGCAAAGAATAATTAAAATTTGAAGCATCTGGAATACTATTGTATAATTGATTTGAATGATTTCCTTTAAATGGATTTGAACTTGATGAGCTTGATGATGTAGATGATGGGTTGACAGCTGAAGAGTTGGCAGAGTTATTGGAATTTAAAGTGCTTGTTGTAGTGGAAGTGTTGGTTCTTGAAGTATTTGAATCATAATATGGGATAGCATTACCACCTATATGACTACCATCAGTTGTTGGATCAATAGTATATTTTGATAAAACTTTTTGTAGTGATTCTCTTAAGGCACTCCAAGATAAAACTTTAACGTCTTTTTCAATATGTCTTGGTTTAGGGTTCTGGAAATTCATAATTAATTGAAAAAATCTATAAAATTTTGGATTGGATTTTGAGACTGTTAAAGGTTTAAGACTTTGTAAGTTTCTTCTGATTCTATTTTTCTCTTCAACAGGAAATTTTGAGTTCACCAAATATTCCAATAAGGTAATTAAATCAACTGATGTAACATAAAATTTGTTGGTTTGGTTCCAATAAATACATGAAATAACTGGTGTACCCGGAATGTAATCACTTTGATCAATAGGTTTAAAATTTAGTACCAAATGATTAAAATGCTGCTTGAACCCAATAGCAACAAGTCTTCTTGAATTTTCAATTTCTTTTGGAGTCCAGTTCATTGTCATTGAGTTTATATCACCTTGGAACTCCATTGTGACTTTCAAATTTAAGAATTTGTTGTTTTGATCATCATTTTTCATATACTCTTCATTATTGATAGAGCTTGCCCTTATAAGTTTAGGGAGAATATGTGCATATGTAGGTAGCGAGATGTGTCTTGGAAATGAGTTTGGTGGTGGTGGTGGAAGCTGGAAAGCGTGTGAATGTTGAAACTCAGCGGTAGTAGGATCAGGTATGAGTCCTTGTGGTGTAACAGTGGCTGTTTGCATGTTTACTGGTGGTGGATATTGGTTTATATTTGAGCTTTGAGTGGGATTTGAACCTTGATCTGAATTCAAAGGGATATTAGAGCTTGTGTTATCAGTACTCGGTATATTGGTTTGATCACTGGGTGTCTGCCCGTAAAAGGATTGTGTTTTGGGTATCTGATTAGGCATTGACTATAACCATGCTCAGGTCTAACAGTGTAGCCCAAGAAATTATTCAACCTTAAAACTGTGAGCTCTTCTTTGAATGGTGTGATGAGCTTCTGTAAGTTGGATGAGCTTCTTTATATCTAATAAATAAAGGAGCTTTTGGAAAAGTGTTGTTTTTTTTTGATGAAATATACCAGTTTTATATGTTATGGATTTTCGTGGACTTGGACGTGAAGAAAAAATATCCCGAAAGAGAATCTAAAATAAGCAGCGCAGGAACAATGTAATCTGGGACTTTTCAAAAGTTGAAGTTGAAGATATGAAGTTGAAAAGTTAATCAAAGATGGAAATGTTGAATAAGTTTTGATGAGTTTGTAAAGAATTGCTATCTGTGGTGCCTTTGAATCTATAGTATGCTGTTTTAATGGTTTCTTTTCTCTGATCACAACTCTTGTCAAATGATGAACAGAATTTTACCAAAACCATATAATTCAGAACCAGTGGAAAGTAGTCTGTTTATATAGAAGTAATCCAAGAACCTGTTTATTCGTTTTTTTAGTGTTCCACCTGTTTATATGGCAACTCATAAATGTCTATCTTTGACATATGAAGCAGATAAATTGGAAACAATTTGAGAAAAAGAGCTGTAACTCATTGTTTTTTCTGATAAAATCTAAAATGATTTTTGCATATTGCAATTAACTAGTTGAAGTTTGAACTGCAGAGTGCTCAATCAAAACTTGAGAGGTGAAGTGCATGAGTTTGTACGAGTCTAGGTTTGTATCTGACGTTAAATGGGACCTGTGCAGCTTCCAACATTTCTTGATCAACGCAGGTCAAGTATACTAGACATAGACACTTGAACATCAACAGCTGAGACATTGGAGTCGGGACACTTCATGAAAACTTTTGAAAGCATTGGAACTGGAAGCTGAGACACAACTTACAAGATTTAATGGCCATCTTGTTTGAGCTTGCAAGAGACTCGAGAGATTGGAACATCTCCGATATTACTTTGATAAGTTGTACTTTTTTGCATCATTAGTGTAGATATTGGGTTTTAAATTTTGGACAAAAGTTTGCTAGTTACCCAATTTTCAAACTGGTAAAATGCACATTGACAACGCAAGTTTATCCACGACCGGCATCTAACTTTTTTCAATGAGTAATCGTCTAACCATATACTGATAACTTTAATATTAATCAAGATCATGAGCTCTGAACCAAGATAAAGGGTCGATACCAAATTACCAGCTAAAGCATCACTTCTAAAACCGGTGAACAACTAATTAGGGTTATAGTTCATTGCCTATACTGACTCTCCGATCAGTTCAACTCTATGCTACCCACAACAATTGCATTACCCAGCAGCTTAATAAATGCTTGAAAATCAATCTAGCAGCTAGAATTGATATCCTTATTGTTTTTAGTTACACTTTGATGGCCGGCTTAGATGATGGTCTAGTCTTGAACTTGAACTAAAATTATGTTACCATTTTTGGTTGAGATTCGTGAATCTAAATATTTTTGCCATGTTCAACACTTACCGTTATCGCGCGCGAAAATATACTGAGCATTGAGCAATGAGCATCAACTTAAAGAAATACGTAAAGCATCAACTACTAACGTCTTGCCTTCATACGCTCTATGTACTACAAGAAAGATGTTGGTGAAGTAACAGTTATTGAAATAGGTTATATCCGGTTTGTACTTATGTGATTTTGGCATAGTCTATTGCTCTTGATACCGTTCTTACAGCTTTTAGCAATTCAATGGTTAAATTAACCGGTTGTCACTAGTCAATAATCGTAGCTCACTGGGCATGTCGGCGACTCGTGATATCAGGTCAAAGACTTAACCAACGTTCCTTTATCAGATGCAAATATATAACTTTGTGACAGCATTAAAAACATAAAGCGTTATTGGGGGAGGACTTGCAGTGCTTTGTAAATTGTGAGCCACTCACTTTTTATTAATTTACAGCTTTAAGAAGCTAGCTGGTGTAACTACTAGCTACCAGCAGGTGAAAAATGTTACAAAATGTTATATTAAATTTATTACATCATATGATCTATCGAATGTTGTATTATATTGAGATATGAACAAGTGTGTAGTAGCTACTAGCCCGGCTCAGGGGCCAGGACCCAGAGCCTAGTTAGGAGTCAGGACTGTACGTACGTATTATCACGATATAATTGGGAGCTAACTATATATGTGGAGTAGCGAGAGATCTTAAAGGCTGTGAAAGCGATGCTAGCAAGTTGCCGGCCTTTGCCTAATTGGGTTCTTTCTATAAATATATACCAATTCTATATTTAATTTAATTAGCTAGCTGTGCAGCTAGAGGTTTCATTTATAGCTTAGAAGTTAACATGTGAAGTATAATTCTTCCTTGATATATATATAAAGATTATAGTTATCTAGTAATTAATAAATGAAAGCTCACATCCTAATTTGAATAAAAGTAACGTCTTTAATATACATCGTCAACTAAATGTGCAGTCCTGCAATACTGGCGCGCTCTGTGACACTCTCAAAATTACTATATTATCAATATATGGGTGGTTTACTGGATCAGATTACGATCATAATTTTCCATTTGTGGTAAAAGTTATAGCAAATACTATCGATTAACTATATTGTAGCGTACTATACAGCCTACAGGCAACAGTTTACTAATATATAACTCAAAACACAAGTCCACTAATATCCATCGTATCAATGACGGCTCACTGCATTATAATAAATATATTATGTCGTAGCACTAAAATGTTTTGGGTGAGGTACAAATCAATTACGCGTCTTTTCGCTGCCCGTTAGCTGGATCTTTAAATATACTTTGACGAATTAATATTTTTAAGAATTAAGTCAGTAAACTCATGTTGCAGAGGCGTTGAGCTAAGCGAAGTAATTCTTTATATGAGGCTATTTATTAGAATTCATATAATAACTGAGAATCTTCTTTGTCAAGCTGGTAGTAAATAATTGCTAATAGCTAATAGCACATTTGTTCATGAAAACAAGCTAAGTCTGACAGAGTAAAATAATCACGATTAAGTCTCGCGTACGGATGTTTGGTGATGCGCGCTTACTCCATTGATCAGCTGTACATGCCTTCCAATACATATGTAGACACATAAATGCATTAGCTGTTGTCTAAGATGTATATTTGTTTAACATGACACATTTACTTTAGTATAAGTATAACGACAGTTTGTCTTAGACATTAACTTCTAGACATCATGAGCTAGAAGGAAACAGAAATTCTTTTTCGGGATATCTTTACAAAAGTGGGTTGAACGAGTATTAGTGCTATACATCTGACATGGACCATGGCGTGTAATAGAAATTTAGTATAAACTGGATCGACTTCTTTCCAAAATCAACGCTTGCTAAATTCTAATGTATTATACGTATAATACAAGCTGTGAAAGCGGGTACCAAATCAGGTCTTTTTGGCTAGTATGAGAAAATCAAGATTTTATGACAGAGGCACAGTGGCACAGAAAACTCAGGAGTCAGGAGTCAGGAGTCAGGAGTCAAGAGTAAAGAGTCGGGACGTAGTAGTTGGCTACTTATTGCTAACTAGTAAGTTGTAACTACGTCCCTCTACCCTCTGCTCATTTTTCATTAGAACGGGTACGCTCTTATTATAAGTTACGTATAACTTTTAAACCGTCCACCGTCCCGTAAATTTGATCAGCAATATGTTTGTTGTGTTTACCATTCGAAAATTAAATTAAGGCCACGGACCACGGTCCACAAGCTGTACCTTTTGGGGTCCCTTAAAAACCTCAACTCGACCATTTAACTAAGGGCTAAGGGCCCTCTAGAGCTAAAGCAGAATCTTAAAGCTACTTCAGCAGTTACTACTGCTGAAAATAATAGTTTGAACTCTGACTAAAGGTGTTCTCACTAGTTCAAGAAATTAATGTTAAATGAAGAGTTCAAATTGGAACTTACATGTCATGAATTATATTATATCAATAATACCAACTTGCCCCTGATGAACATTACTTCATGACATGGGTACTATTCCTTTGAACGGTACTTGCAGGTTATAATAAGGATTGGTACCAACGACGTTTTAAAGTTTGGTGAGGGATAACTAGCTGTCAATTAATTAAACATCTTCAAATTAACTCCTTTATTATAGCCAAATATAAGTGTTTCCATTCCAATTATATATTATAAAATCTCAGCTATATATCTAATATTTTGATTCATAATTTTATAATTGTTACATTTTAAGATGGTATATTGTGCTTGCTATGATCCATAAATATAACTGGAGCTACTCAACATTTGACCTTTGGCTTAACTTGAAGTATTTTACGTCTATATCGCACCTAAATCAAATAATTCAAGTACATCCAGCTCAAGCTTATTTATTATCTTGATCATGAACACCATTTCAGTTATATATTAATTAGCCACTTTTATGGATTATAGTATGGGTCATTTGGGTAGGTCCATCTATATATACTAGATACAAGATACAAGCTACTTTGATCATGGATTGTCTCAATTTATATATCTAAAGAACTATAATTAATCTGGTTGATCTCTAATACATTTCATTCATTTATATATAGTGCCCAGAATTGTGTTCAGCCGTATAGCATATATATAATATATATCTATAATATATTAATTATAGATCAGGATATCTCAATTGATTTGCATATATTATAGACATGTTAATTAATAACAGCTAGTAAATATTTATAGGCTGTTAATATATATCATAATCGAAATAATTCATTCCATAATTTCCACGTTATATGTCTTAAATATATAATAAATCCTATTATCTAATTATAACAATGATTGATTTACTTATAGGATCCACCTGATCTTGGGTGTTCCTCATTTATATAGGCTGGACTAGTACTATTTAGCGTGTGATCATGAGTCCTAATATGTATAAGCTGAATTATTTTTTTATGAATTAGACAGTTAATATAACTTATAACAACAGAATAGATACTGGTGCTGCTTCTTAGTAGAAATCCATTATATATATTACAATTTATAACACGTCATCAACCAGCTGTTTGTTAAAAAATTAAACTGTCTATATTATGGCAAGTTGCGCATCTAATGTAAGCACATTGGTTGTTATTCGTGGGCTCAAGACAGTATGGCAGATCTGTCTTATAATCAAAGGTAATTACAATATATATGTTGCATTTATGTAGCCAGTTCATTATTAAGCCCGGAC
>NW_011887546.1:0-29521 GCF_000313485.1 Hansenula ciferrii | reverse complement strand
AAAATGCATTTTTCTCCCTCAAAAAAATCTACATTTTTTACGGCCACGACTTTTTTCAATTTTAGGGGCACGCCCCATACAAAAAAAATTAGCTTCTCGTTAATGGTGTTTTTTCAATTAGCTTAAAAAAAAATAGATCTTATAAATTTTAATTCTATTTTCAAAACACAAAAAGCTCAAAAAGTACAATTTTTTTTTTCATAATTCAGCTAAAAACTGTATATTGTATAAAATTTCGACAGCTTTTGAATATAAAAATTAGAAAAATCAGCTCAGAAACCTATATTTTGATGTTTTTAAATATGATAAACATATTATATTTGGATTCTTCAATATTGATTACTAATGTATTACATAACTTGAAAACAAATGGTCAAACTAGTCGGCAAGTGTATAATGAGGTTCAAAATATTGACCAGATCACTCTACTAGTATACCGCTATAAGATACATAATATTCTATCTAACCACGACATTATTTTAAAACTAACAACCAAAAGTAATTCGAATCTTAATCTTGAACCCTTAACATTACATAACACAAGTGTATAGCATTATATAATCGCTCTCTAGATTTGGTTTACAGCTAGTTGAAGTTTAAAGTTTTTTTTAATACAAACCTCCACCAAAATCCACCCAAAATTGTTAAAATTTGTTAGGTGTCCCATACTCCACTCAGTGCTTCATAAAACGCTTATTTGATTGATTTTAATATTCAATAATATATAAATTAGTCATTCAAAAGTGAAAGAATTCTATAGCTAGATGCAATAATACTTGGAGAATTGGGGTAAATATGAGCAAAAGCTGACATTAAGCCAATTAATAAAACTCAATATTCAATATACATCAGGTATAATATCACGGCTTAATTTCATCTATAGCTTGAACTTATATATGAAATGGTTTATGAACCAAGACCTTCAAGTTAAGCTTATTAGTACTAGTCTGATCATCATGTAGTAAGTTGTAACGTATAACGTATAACTCTAAAGAGCTATCTTGATTCTCAATCCAACATGATCATTGGAGATTAAAGTCATGCAATAGTATTAAGCTTCAAGATAATAATATACGGGGAGATATTTTGATATTCTCCTTATGGCAATCATATGAGATTGACGTTAAATTCGGTTGAAATGAAGGTTTACGGAGTCAGCCCTACGAGACAACTCCTGAGTCGTGACTTGAAAAGATACCATTCTTGACAGGATATGCTAAAGCTCTTAAATATAATTTCATCGTTTTACAGGTGATTTTAACTTTAGATTCCCTTTATTCCTGTTTAGATTAGTAGCGCGCAGCTTAACATTTCCATTTGAGGTCATGCTTTGCAATGGTCAATAGACTCCGTATTTTCGTACTACAAGTATATTAATTATCAAAGCCTTAGACCTACGGAAAGATTCGTGCAAGATATATGCAACTTTTCAACCATCACCTTATTGCTTGCATTTATAATTTGTTTATTCATGTGGAAAACTGGAGTTAAGCACAAGAGTAAGTTCAGCCTTTCGTAAAGTAAGCTACGTAGTTGATAATTAGCCAATGAGTATTTAGTGAATCATAAGTCAAGAATGTCAAGACTTGTAGTAACAGTTACGCTGTGATTTGATGAGTCAAAGCATTTATCTACAAGAAGAAGGATGGAACGAGATCCATAGTATACAGTTCAATTGTCCACCACTAGTAAGACGTTAATAACAGCGTAAATTGTTATCCTACATTTTCCTATATGGGAGTTGAAGCGTCGGTTAAATATTCTACAAACATCAAGATTCAAGAGAGATTAAGCCTTGACGTTTAATTTTTAAACCTGTTTACTACGACAACTTCTAACAACTGATCAACTAAAAATCACTCAAAATAATAATAATTAATATGAGATGAATCTCCACAATATAACATATCTTCCTCTTTCTTTATTTGTTAATTTGTTAACTTCTTCATGAACAGGAGAAACGGATTTTAAATTTTTACTATACAATAAAAATAATTTGTCACAATTTTTAACGGACTACGAATGAGACCCTAAAGTCCGTAAATTATACACGGCTGATGTAAATTACGTAGTCTAGACTTTCAATACCCGGATCCGTTTATCCTGTTTAATAAAACGTAGCTGTGATATTTCGCCTATTAATTCCCCAACCGGCTATATATTTGATATGGATTAACGGGATTTAGGATTTTAGGACTTTAGGACTCTTCTCCACAAATTAAAGTGTTAATTTTAGTCATAGTCTAGTCTGTTTTACTGATCCTATTTCCCATTTAAAGTTTTTCAATGTGTACTCGATCCGAGAATTTTATAGAATATAATAATCAAATCACCATTTTCCCATTTAATTTCAATTAATTATATAAAGTTCATTAAAGATCCTTATATATTGTTCATTTCTATAGCTTTGTACTTAGTTATAAGGTTTTACATTAGATCTTTTGTTATCATTGTACTCGTTATACGTTTCTTTAAATATTAAAATATGCCAAAATCTAAAAGAACAAGAACAGGTTGTTTATGTTGTAGAAGAAGACATAAAAAATGTGATGAAATGAAACCAAGTTGTAAATTTTGTTTATCAAAAGGTTTAGTTTGTGAATGGCCTGTTAAAGGTTCTGTATTTGTTAATTATCAATCACAATCACAACAATCAAATATAATCAATAATCAATCATTATTAAATTTATCATCAAATAATTTAAGTGATTCAGAATCTATTTCAATAAGTTCAAATTCAAGAAAATCAAGTATTGATTTCAATTATTCAACTTTTAATTCATTTACAACCCCACCATCATCAACATCATCAACATCTTCTTCTTCTTCAACAACAACAAATCCAAATTCTATTTCATTACCACCAATTAAACATTATCATATGGTTATACCCAGAAATACAAACATGACATCACCAAAATCAACAAATGTTAATTTATCAAGTAATAAAATTACAAAACCTAAAATTTCAAAATCACCAACTTTTAAAACATTTACATTTAATAATATATCAACATTTGATGAAAATTTAACACCAATAAATACAGCAAAGAGATTAAGTGTTGATTCATTACTTAATTAAGAAACATCTTGGGATAATTTATATAAATATTCTACAAAATAAACGACTTTAATGACTTTTCATAATATTATTTGTAATTATACAGTATTAACACCAGAGCGCTTATGGTTTAATTGAATTAGCAGCACCTAAATGTTCTTTATCAGCAGGTGGATCAAAATCTTCTGGTAAGAAATATGAATTATTTGAAGTTAAATATTCAACATCTTCATCTGTTAAATTGAAATCAAATGATTCAATTAATTCAGAACCTTTTAATTCTGGTGATTGAGTTTTAACTAATGGAACTAAACCTCTTTGTAATGACCATCTTGTAAGGATTTGAACTGGAGTTCTATTATATTTTGAAACTAAATTTTGTAATTTTGGATCATCTAATTTTAAAGCTCTTGTTAATGGTGAATAAGCTTCAACTAATAAACCATTTTCTTTGGAGAAATTAATTAATTCTTCACGATATAACCATGGATTAACACTAATTTGATTAACATGAGGTTTAATTTCTAAAACTTGTTCATTTTCAAATAATTCTTTTAAATGATCTAAACCATAATTTGAAACACCAATTGATTTAACTTTACCAGATTTATATAAATCTTGTAATGCTAACCAAGTTGCTAATCTACCTCTTTTATCACTTAATGGATCATGAATTAAGATTAAATCAATATAACCTAATTCTTTAGCATCATCAAAACTTAAATCTAATGATTTAATTGCAGTTTCATAACCATGATTATAAGTTTCAACTTTTGTTGTATAAAAAATTTCTTCTCTTTTAACATTTGGATTTTCAGAAAGAAATTGAACTATACCTTTAACAACTTGTAATTCATTTTGATAACGTTGAGCTGAATCAATATGACGGAAACCTTGTTTTAATGCATTATAAACAACTTGTTGAGCAGATTCTGCAGGGACTTGATAAGTACCAAATCCAATGACTGGGATTTCTTTACCGTTTGATAATTTATAAGTTGAGTTTTTATCTAATGACATTGTGTATATGAATTAATTGTAATTAATAGTAATTTAGTCAATAATAACCAAACAATATTCAAGATCTAGTTATATCTATTGAATTTTATACCCAAATGCTAAACTCATCAAATTAGCTTTCAATTGCGACAAGCAAGCAATAACAATAAAATTATACCGTACTACCATCCATAAAACTTTCTTTTGTTCTTATTGTCACAAATTCATGCTTAATGTTGTGATTATTGAATTATAATTGCCTTAAATTTACCACATTTTGTACCCTCCATCTTCTATTTTTTTTCTTTGTACATGAATAACAATCGTAAGTATTTGCTTTTGGTGGCCAATCCGAGCAATTATATGCGTATTAACAACATCACAAGATCAAAGACAATTAAAAAACAGATGTGTGTGTAATGATTATCTATTGATCCTAATAATCCTTTGATGATTTAATTTGAATATAGATTTTCTGATTTGATTGTTGATGTTTGTTGTACTTTGTTTCCCTAATGTTCAAAGTCTAAAGACTTAATATAAACACACACCAGTGCATGTAACCATCTTTTTTTCTTCCGCGAATTGGAGAATTTTGTAATTTGTTATTCTTTTCCTTACAGATGAAGATGTAAACCATTCAATCACGATATAGCTGTCATTTTATTGGTAAAGAATTGTTCTAAATTAAGATTTTCGATTACTTTTCTGACAAAGTTACATAACATCAGGTCATAATTAATGACCACTACACCTTCCCGAGCTGGGCATTCAAAAAGCTTTAAAATTGGTATTTGACTAATTGGTTTAAAACCAATACCAATATGATCCTTTGATGTATCATTCATATTTCATATTACATGTTGAACAGATTAACGATAACCGGGTTTGAACCTGGTCAGTTATTGTCATATATGGTATTATGTTTCTAATATCTGAAAATTTTATTAAATCATTCTATGGATTCATTGAGAATATTGATGATCATGATTAGATTTTAATAAGATTTAATACATTTTTTTTCAAAAGATTATCTATAGTATTGTAGCATTTACAAATTAATCGCCACTAAGGAAGAGAGTTAAGAGAGATATAATATAGCTAATTGATACTTAGCTAGTTATAAAAGTTCTTAATGGAAGCTATACTCCAAAGTTCAATTTTTGAATTCCAAAGGTGCCTGTAACTGAGCCCATATCAAAACTATACCATTTGAAATAACGTGAATTCAAATCTAGTGTGCAATATAGATCACATTGATGTGTAATTCCACCTCCTGACATGATATGAATTGAGTTTGATTCTTTTACATCGAATACGCACCAATAAGTTTTATAATCACCAAGAATAACAATAACAATCTCTCATTCGAAGTGTAGAAGCTTTCAATTTATTAAGTAAACGAACTTTAAGCTAACAAGTTGATTGTATTCCGCGTACTACTTCTATTTATTTCCTCTAATCATCATAAAATCTCTAAGCATTTCTAGTTCAATAGGGCTCATTATATTGGAAGGTTAGCTGAAAGCAAAACCTATCCATCCATCGTCTCCAGTACTACATTTGAGGTCATTTTATTATGAAAGTTGTGTACCTCGAATGTGATGAAAGGGAAGTAAAACTCTTAAAGCTCTGAACATTATTAAGGAGCCTGGAAAAGTAAACAAATAACTTTTCTCTTGTGGGAAGGTGAACCGATAAGCGCCGAAAAGTAAACAAAACATAATCAAAAAGATAACGAAAAGTAAACAAAAGCATACAAAAGTAGACAACAGCAAAATAAAGTCACTCTATTGGATGATGAGTTTCGGGGTTTATAAACTTCAAGGTCCCATAAGTCAAGAGGGAGCGTAGTTATGATGAATTTTATTGCATCCGGATGGAGAAGTCGTATGTTAGCTATCGAATGGTCCTACTCTCAACTCTCCACTGTTCAAACTACGTGCGCTGTTTATATTTTTTATATACGCGTACCAGCTGGTAATATAATCTATAATCTATATAATTATAATAATAATAATATTTATATATAAATATACGTATTCCCATGAATATCGAAATTGTCAAATTCTGAATTTCATAGTTATGCTGAAAATTATACTTACTATAGATCCCTAGTACTTTTTGAAATAATGTTAGTATTACAATACGATTGACAATAACTTTTACTAACATTCTAAGTCCCCCCGGACATAATTCTAAAGCTCAATCCAGTTTACATGTATATTTGAATTGAACACATGATGTATGTATACTATATATTGCATCAGTTAACGTGATAAATCTATAATATTGATTTTATGCTTAATTTATATGCTAAAATTCAATCATATATATATTATAGATTAATTCTGAATGAATGAATGTTGATACCATAAAGACTTTGTTATTGATTCATAGATTGAACAGATTAATGATCATAATGAAGTTCTTTTGGTGATTGTTTTCTTCCAATAATTTATTATACACGTTTGTAGAACTTAAATAATAGCTACATATTTCCAATAATTTAGCGCTAAACTAGTAGAATTTGATAATTAATGGATCTCAATGCACAGCTTATATTAATGTATTATTTATATAAATCACTATAAAATTAATTGTAATAGGCCCAGTTTAAATTGATGAAAAGATTCTTTGTTTTGGTTTATAAGGTTCTTCCAAATATTTAATTTCTTCATCAGTTAATTTCAATTGAGTAGCTAAGATAGCATCATCAACTCTTTTTTCAGAACTGAATCCAATGATTGGATTAGCGCCTTTTGAAATAACCCAAGCAGTTGCAATAGCTGCCATTGGTACACCTCTTTTCTTGGATAATTCTTCCACTCTATCAATAGTTTCAACTTCAGATTCTTTTGATGGATCACCTCTTGTAATATCAAGACCTAAATATTCATTAAAACCAGTTGTTGCATGTCTTTCAGTAAATTCAGATTCATCTTTTGGAACAGGTCTTGCTAAAACACCAGTTGCAATTGGTGACCATGGAATTAATCCAACACCAGTTTGATCACAATAGAAATTCATTTCATTTTCATCTTCTCTATTGATTAAATTATAAAAACTTTGCATTGAAATAAATTTACTCCATCCATGTTTTTCTGCAGTATGTTGTAATTGAACAAATTGAACAGCTCTCATTGATGAAGCACCAATATATCTTGTATAACCAGCTTCAACAACATCATTTAAAGCTTTCATAGTTTCTTCCATTGGTGTATAATGATCAAATCTATGAATTTGATAAACATCAATATAAGTACCTAATCTTTCAACAGATTTTTTAGCAGCATCAATAATGTGTTTTCTTGATAATCTTTGATTATTTGCAAAATTGATTTTATCCAATTCAGAACCATAATTAACACCTAATGCATTAAAACCAACAGGATATTCTTCATCATCAATTGGATAGAAAACTTTTGTAAGAATAATAACTTTATCTCTTTTAATTTTATATTTTGTTAAAAATTCACCAAGGATTTTTTCTGATAAACCATTTGAATAAGTATCAGCAGTATCATAAGTTCTTATACCATGATCATAAGCTTTCTTTAAGATACCAAATATTTTTTCTTTGTCATCAATAACCCATTTTTCCCAATATTCTTTTGAACCAAATGACATGAATCCAATAATAATTTTGGAAATTTTTAAACCTGAAGAACCTAAATTGTTCCAAGGGACATATTGAGTAACTTCTGACATCTTTATGTATATATGATAATATGTTGTGTATAGTTGATTTGAAGATTCAATTGATTAAATACTGATCAAAAATTGATTGGAAAGCAAGTTGTTTATATACTTTTATCCCCAGATATTTTAGTTTAACATTTTGACGTTTTGACATAACCCTAAATGGAAAAACTTTAACCGGTAATTGCGAGCCGTAATAATAGATCAGATGAACGTTTCAATTGGTTGGCAGTCTGTAATGTGTACGGATTCACAAGGGATTCACTACCTTAAAGATCAAAACTCATGGTCTCAAGACTCATAGTAATATCAATTGTTCATTGCAACTATTAATGGAAGTTGTAATCTCAGAGTTCAAACTTCAAAAGTTTATTTAGACGTTTACAGTTTCAGCTTTTAATCAACATTCAAATTCATTACATAAGCAAATGTCCGACGATGATCGTCAAACCAAAATTTTAATTTTTTAATCGTTTTGTTATGATATTTCAAACCTTTCAGAACTTGATTTCATTATAATGTTTGAGTATAATTTGGTGCAAATGGAAGCTTCTTAAATCTATTAGATTTAGCCATTCTATTAGAGAATCATTAATTCCAGGTATTTGTGATATATTAGGCTCTGAGGCCTATCATAAGTTGATCAGCATCAATTCTATATTACTATTTGTAAAAACTATACAGATATGATAGATATGCTTGATTGATTTATCCAATATATGATATAACACCATAAAGACTCTATTATTGATTCATGGATTGAACAAATTAATGATCATAATCTAGATCGTTTGGTACTTTACTTTTCAAAAAAATTTCAGACAGTAGTAGCTAGTAGGCAGCTTCGAAAGCTATATATTTAAGCTAGATTTTTCAAAATATACTATTATGTCGACTCTCGATGTATAATCTAAGTAAGAAGTAGATACATATGAGAGAGTCAATGGGGTCTTTATGAAACCAATATAGCTCGAAGTAATATTGTACTGTTCAACCATTGATAGTTAAACGTCTGCATGTTTTGAGTTTTGAGTTTTGAGGCACTAATATGATATATGAAACATAAGATTTCATCATTAGTGCAACGCTCACAATTTTTTTAATGGTATATAATTGCTATCAAAGATCTTACTTTTTCAAAAGTATTTTTTATTAAAACAAATTTAAAAAGCAACACCTTCTTGAGCATATTCTCCACTTTGTGCTATTAACATGTTATATTTGTTTCCGGTTTGGTTGTCGCAACGTACCACGGTACAACGTTAGGGTTTTTAGGTTTTAGTTCTCGCTAAAACGATACACTAGTTAAAGTGCTTTTGACAGCTTTGTTGACCATTTGTGATAATCTGGGGCTAAATTTAGTACGCATAAATTTCTCTGACTTGTGCCATGATCACAGAGAAGCGTTAAGGTTATACTATCAATTTAATAGCTTATATGTGATGTCATTACTTTTCCATGACGATATGAACTTTAAGATCAAATCTAGTTAAATGAATTCATCTGAAATAATTGGTGATCATTGACTAGGATTCGTTCAATACTATGATTTTTTGAATATTGAATGATTGAATGTAGTTAAAACAAATGGCGGCTAATATAATAGGATTCTAATAACAAATTGATCGAAGCGCTTACAAGTTCATCAGCAAAAATATCATATGTAATAGTTCAATTGCAAACATTAAGCTATTTAAAGATCATACAAATTAGTATTAATTAGTTGCCACCACCAGGGTGAACTGAATCACTTTTTAACTTTATCAGCACCATAAGATTTAGTACCATATTCACCATCTAATAAAATAATATCTTGAGGTCTATAATCGAATTTCCCAGTGAAATAACTAGTCAAAATTTGCTCAACACCAGCAGAATAACGAGCTTGAGCATTTAAATTAGAACCAGAAACATGAGGAGTCATAGCATTACCATCACCATATTTATTACTCATAGTTCTCCATGGATGATCAGCTGCTGGAGGTTGTGGGAACCAAACATCACCACCATAACCACTTAATTTACCAGATTTTAATGCAGCGGCAACATCTTCAGCAACACAAATAGCACCTCTTGCAGTGTTTACTAAATAAGCACCATCTTTGAATTTTGATAATAATTCCTTATTAACAAGACCTTTTGTACCACTATGTAATGGAGCATTAATAGTAATGATATCAGCTCTTGAAACTAATTCTTCAATTGAATCAACTCTAATAGCGTTAACTTTTGAAGTTAATTCATCATTTAATGGTTGATAATCATAATATAATAATTCTTTTGGATTGAAAGGAGCTAATCTTTCCAAGATTTTATAACCAATTCTACCAGCACCAATAGTTGCAATTGTTTTACCTTCTAAATCATAAGCATCACGTGCAGTTCTTGCAATATCCCATTTATCACCTTTAATTGATTCATGAGCTGGAATGAAATTTTTAATTAAAGCTAAAATTGTTAATACAGCATGTTCAGCAACTGATGTAGTATTTGAACCTGTAACTTCCAAGACACTAATTTTTCTACCAGATTTTTGAATATAATCTAAATCAATATGATCAGAACCAACACCTGCAGTAACTAATAATTTCAAATTTTTAGCAGATTCAATTCTCTTTTGATCAATATAAACAGGATTGAATGGAGTTGAAATAACAATTTCAGCGTCTTTAATATGTTCATCAATGGTTTCACCTTTATCACTTGTTGAAACTAATGAATAACCATTTTTAGCGAAAAATTCTTTTAATCCAAGTGCATTTTCTGCTGAGCCTAATAAATCTGGTGTATTATATTCACCACCTTTAAATAAAACTGCTAAGATTTTTTTGTTTGACATATTGTTGAAGAATTGTTGTATAGAATTTTCTATAGATAATAGAATATAAACAACAAATTCCAAACAGCAACTAAGGATAATTGATCTTTTTTATATATCAATATCCCAAGAAATCAACTATTATACCAAACTACCCCATACCCCATACTTTCCAAGACTCAACCCATATAATGTAACCACTAAGACCTCGAGCTAAACTTTCATCCACGGAATCCCATCATTATTCTTATAAAATTTTAAAGTTTGTAGTGAACGCTTGCAACTACCCATTATTTTCACCCACTTTATGAGATATTAATCAATTCTTGATCCATAAATACTATTTGATTCGCTCTCACTAGTGCATTTACAAACAATAACGTTAAAAATCGGATGTGTCATTCATTTTTCGGATACTATTCAATTGAATTCATTCATTCTCGCGGGTATTATGTCAGCATCTAGTAAATTGTAATACATGATAAAATTTTTAATATAAAGAAAAATTTGACGACAAACAGTTTGTGATTTTCTTTAGGTTTGACAGCACAACGGCTGAATCTATTAAACAACTTCTGCTTGAGAGTGATACAAGCTATAAGCTATAGTTACGCGAGTTCTTTTCCTACTTTGATTCGGTAATTTGTTATGTTGGCTTTTGTGTATTCTTGACTACACAGTGGTACAATTTTTCAGTGCTTTTGCTCAATATAGCTTGCGTTCGGCCATAGAATCTTTCTGGGTCCATTATAAGAATCAAGTATATAACTAATTAGTACCAACATGAACATATATGAAACATACTAGGTTAATATACTCAATACATAATACTCATAAGTCTATTGTCATGCATTCATCGATTGAAAAGTTGATGATCATACAAAGTATTACTTTTGAGCTGTTTTTTTCAGAAATATTTGAGTTGAAGCTTGTAGCTGTTATTACGTTATTACTGATACTAATTTCAATTTATACAATTGTTACATTAATCGTATTACTATATATATGAAGTATATTATTGATCTTCGTTAAGAAATCCTATGATAGAACAGATCTTTATATACCCGATTCTTGGACTCCGTATTTATAAAAATAGCCAATAAGTGTATTTCCATGGATTTAGTTCGTACATTGTTCTTGTCAATAATTAACGCGATTCGGAACATGTTTGAATTTCTCATCGATCTCGGAAACTTGTAAAAATTGATCCTGAAAACTAATTTATCATCTCTCCTTCCATTTATAATATTTTCCATTCAATAACTACTCAATCAGGCGTTGGATTCTGAACCTTTTATATATTCCATTATTATTCCATAGCCATTTACTTTTGATAAATTAGTTTGCAGAGTCTATATATTTGAAATTTTTGAGCAATTCAATTTATATAATCAGATGTTGAAGTACAAATTAATTCAAATTGAGTCAGAAATTGTTGAATTATATATCAACTATAGTATATATAAACTATGAATAAATGAAAGAACATAAAGATTCTATTCTTTGGTTCATGGATTGAATAAATTAATGGCCAGATAGAATTTCTTTTTGTATTTTTTTTACATTTGATGGATAAACTTACAGAATATAACTTTATGATATTGTAGGATTTAGTCTCTGTGTTATATTAATGAATCTCATAATTGATATTGCTAAAGTATAGCCTATTAATAATATGTGATCCGTATATAGGACCAGTGTTGATGGATTTTGCGTCAAGAACTAACCAGTGTTAACTGCATTAACCTTTTCCCCTAAAGACTTCTTCATCTATCACATTGTGTTTGAAGACTTCTTGAAATTCTTTAACACTTATGAGGTTATGACTGATACAAATACATACAGATAATTGATCAATGTATTGCAAATTTATGTTATGTACTTGAAAAATGGTGTTATACACTTGTTATTAATGATATTGATATTGAAAAGTACATAAAATAAGCACTTGGATCAGAGAACAGAAGATATATGAACTTTTCACTTTCTATTGGAACTAAATCTTTAAATACATTACTTGGTCTATATATAAAGATCAAAAATTAAATAGGCGCTTATTACATCGCGTCCCTTACCAACCAATTAATTGTCATTTATAAACTAAATTATTTTAAGATAATAGTTAGCCGCCAACTATTCAACCAATTCGCCATCAACAACCAATTCAACTAAATTTACACCAATATGACTGCAAATGTGACTACAAATATGACTACAAATGTGACAGATAGTTCAAGAAATTTCACTGCTGATGAGGCATCTGATTTAGCAAACGCAATTATATTCCTTATATTGGTCTTTTGTGTCATCTTCTTAATGATATTAAGTAAAAGTACTGAGGAAACAAGAAGAAATTCACTTATGATATCAATGACAACTTTAGTATCAATGGTTTACTTGAGAGCTAATACATCTGAAGCTAGACGCTCCCCTGGTTTAGAGTTTGTTTTATTAATTATTTCAATCATCACTGGAACAATTTCAATTGTTAGATTTAAAATTGATTCTGATCGTGATCCTAATCATTCTGCAAAAGATAATTAATTAAAACATCATTTAGTGCTAACATATACAAATCAAAGAGCTAAAATATAATGAAATGAATATTCTGCTAATCCATGTCTATTTTGAAGCAAAAGAATGATAATGAAGGTTTATCAGCTATGTTAATCATTTGATCATAAATTTATGCTAATATGTTGAGCTAGTATTACTCGGGTTCATGATTTTGGATATCAGTATCATTTTTTAGAAATGAATACAACAAGTTTGATCCATATTTGATAGTGATTCTATCCAGTTATCTGATTGACTATATACTATATAACAATATATTGTTCTAATGTGCTATAGACTAGAGATTTTACAAATATAGTATATAAGTTAAATATAATAAATTAAAGCGCTTGTCATATAAGTATTAAACATATGAGTTTACCACTTTGATCGATTACAATAATTACGTCACTAGATTTTCTTTATGAATTGACTGTTAATAGATAATGGACAGTTGCTGGACCTTGAAAATCGTGAAAAGGAGTTCTACCTGAAGTGGAAGTTGGTACTGGATTGTGTATGATACATAACGAATAGAATAACAATATTACACAGTAATTGAACGTATGATGGTTTCATATAAGTAGAGCCTTGCCTAGGTATTTATGTATTGTTGACTTACCTTTGTTTTTGTGCTGTCTAAACTAATAATCAGTCTTCAATTATCTATATATATATCTAGTTAAATATTCTCAACCCAATTGGGGAATTAAGTATACCATATTACTATGATTATCAATCTATACGGAAACAATGATATTCTTCAAACGTAAATCACTGACACAATTTCACTAGATACTCTAAGTATTCAATTCTAGACTCTGTAGAACTATTCTGAATACTCTAGCACAATGGATAATGGATGATCGCAAATAATTAGCGGCGCTTATATACCAAGCAGTTTATCATTATATTATATAAATTAAATTATCTCAATTGATTAGCCGCCAACTATATATATCCAATATTTCGCCACCAACAAACAATTCAACTAAATTCTTATACAAGTGTGACTGATCAGACGTTCAAGTTCAGACGCTTTGGTATTCATTACAGGTATCTTATTTATCATATTTCTTTCTATAATGGGTAATAGTGTTGATTCGGAAAGAAGAAGAAATTCACTTATAATCTCATTGGCAACTTTGGCATCAGCTACTTACTTGTGTACTAAGCCGGGTTTTGATGGCTCATCTTTTATATTATCTGTGATTTCATTTTGTACAGGTTTGAATTCAATTGTTTATACAGATTCTAAGCCTGATTCTCCTCCTTCAAATCAAGGTGGTGTTTAAGTATACATGATCTAATCCACATGCTCATTATACAAATAATGAAAGCTGAAATATAAAACTGAATTAAATATTTTTCTAAACCATGTCTATTTTGAAAACATTTCTGCAAATAAAGGTTCATCATCTATGCTGGTTAAGTTGTCCATATGGATCTATATAAGCTTGTGCTATTTATCGGGTTCATGATATTGAGGTATAAAGTTGAGAAAATTAGAGCTGAGTTCATAAAAAAGATTGAGTCCTTTTATAAATTTGATATTTAAAGATGTTATTATTCGTTGATTTTCATAAAAACTTGTAGAACTTAAAGATTTCAATATACTACTGAATTCAACAGATAATTAAACTCTTAGTTATACACTTAACATATAAACTCAACAATCACTTCAACATCAACACATAAACTCAACAATGTCATATTTAGTTAATGATACCGCTATAGCAGTGGCTCAATCTATGAATACATCATTGATATATTTTGAACTTGATGGCCCACTTATAATCAATTACAATGCCCTAGCCCGTATTATAATCCAATTCATAACATTTCTTATTTTTATTCTTATAGAGGTTATAACATCTGTTATTGAAGTTCGAATGAGTCTTGAAACTGGTATTTTAACCATAATAGCAATGATATCGTCACTTGGTTTAATAATCTCATCTGATGCCACAAATATATTGGGATGGCCTGATCATTTAGCTAAAAGTCTTCTAAATCTTTCAGCTGTTTTGTTTATATGGGGTGGTGGTCTTTTATTTGACACAATTATCTATAATATTTTTGGCCTATAAACCAATGTATGTGCACATAAGGTGTTAATTGATTAATAACATTGATGAAAAGGCTAATAATGATTCATTTGCTTTTAAAATAGATGAAAATAACTAATTTTCTTCAAATACACACTTACTTATTAGATCTTTTATAAAGATCAATTGGTGGAAAATTAACAGAACATTGTGTAATGACAATACTCATATACACTGTATACTAGTATTCTTGATAATACTTTAATTCAGATATTTGTTAATTGTAACCAAATTACAACTAAAACATAACCAAAAATTGATTGAAATATATCACCTAAATACTCAATCCTTTAATCTTTGCAACAAGGTCATCACCAGATTCTTTATTTGAAAGATGTGTAACTCCAGGTAGATCTCTACCTTCTAAAATACACAAAGTTGCACCACTCCCAGTTGCAACATGATCAAGTTTATCAGCTTGACCAGTTTCATAAACCATAGTTGCAGTATCACCACCTCCAATGATAACTTTTTTACCCATATCTGCATATTTAATAACAGAATCAACAATAGTTTTAGTACCTTTGGCAAAACTTGAGAATTTAACAACACCTAATGGACCATTCCAAATTATAGTTTGAGCTTTTGATAATTTTGAATCATATAATTCTCTAGTTTTAGGCCCGATATCAAGAACTTGCCAGAAATGAGGAATTCCTTCTTCAACAGTTGCATGCCCTGTGTTAGCTTTATCAGAATAAGAATCCCCAGTAACAAAATCAACTGGTAAAACAAACTCAACATTATTTTTTTTAGCCTTATCCATTAATTTTGGAACAATTGAAGGTTATATAAAGAATTACCAATATTCATATTTTTCAAAACTTTTAAAAAAGTACAAGACATACCACCACCAATAAGTAATGTATCAACTTTATCAAGTAAACTATCAATTGAATCAATTTTATCATTAATTTTACCACCTCCAACAATTGCTAAAAATGGTCTTGCAGGTTCTGATTTCAATGTTTTTTCAAAATATTCTATTTCTTTAGATAATAATAAACCTGAAGCTCTTTCTTTGATATTAATGCCAACAATTGAAGAATGTTCTCTATGACAAGTACCAAATGCATCATTAATATAAACATCACCTAATTTTGATAAATCTGATCTAAATTTTTCAACATTTCTAGTTGAAGCAAATTCTTTAAACCCATATTTTCTAAAACCTTCTTCTTCTATATGAAATCTCAAGTTTTCTAAAAGGTAAATCTTCCCCTTTGAAGATTCATTTATAACTTTTTCAACCTTAGGGCCAATACAATCAGGTAATAATTCAACTTCTTGATCTAATAACTTTGATAATTCTTTAGCAATGAAATCCAAAGATAATTCCTTCGTAATTTTCCCATTTGGTTTACCTAAATGAGTAGCTAAAATGATAACTTTTGGATTTTGTTCCAGTGCATATTTAATTGTTAGTAAAGTGGCGATAATTCTTTGATTATCTAAGATTTTTTTATCAATATGAGGAACGTTATAATCAACTCGGATCAAGACTCTTTTATCTTTCAAATCAACGTCTTTGATGGATAATTTGTTCTTTAGTGACATTTTGAATATTTAATTGATATCCATTGTATTAATTTAAGCTTGGAGTTGAAATTGGTAAGTTTTTGTGGCAAAATTGATTGTTTTTATACCTTTCAAGTAACCCCTTAATTTATAGATCAACAAGGGGATTTAAACAATTAAGGTTCATTAAGAACAAGACAACAAGACAATCATATTATAATCCACAAGAGACAAACCAAATGAGAATATCTACAACTTAATTTTCAAATGCAAATTTAATCATTTTATTCATGAAATCATAAAAATTCGTTTTATAAACATACTAATTTATACTCTATATTATATTATAACAAGTTTGGAAATTAATCAAGTGATCTATTTTGAAGTATCAACAACATAACGACCCAAGATTTTACCTTGTTGCATTAAATCATAAATCTTTGGTAATTCAGATAAACCAACAACTTTAATTGGAGCTTTAACTAAACCTCTTTCAAAGAAATCAATAGCTTCTCTTGTATCAGCTCTGTTACCAACATAAGAACCTTTAATTGAAACAGATTTAACAACAGCACCAAAGACTTGAGCTTTAGCAACGGCACCAGCTGGTAAACCAACTAAGACAACAGTACCACAAGGTCTAACATATTCAGTTGATTGTTCAATAGCTTTTTCAGAAACTGAAACGTTAATAACACCATGAGGACCACCATTTGTAGCATCAATAATATCTTTAACAATATCTTTTGATTTAGTGAAATCAATGAAAACTTCAGCACCTAAAGATTTAACTAATTCACCTTTTTCTTCACCACCATCAATAGCTAAAACTCTTAAACCTAAAGCTTTAGCATATTGAATAGCTAAAGTACCTAAACCACCACCAGCACCTGAAATGGCAACCCATTGACCAGCGGCTAAATCAGCAGTTTTCAAAGCTTTATAAACAGTAACACCAGCACATAAAATTGGTGCAACTTCAGTTAAATCAGTGTTTTTTGAAATTTTAGCAGCTTGAACTGCATCAGCAGTAGCATATTGTTGGAATGAACCATCATGAGTATAACCTGATAAATCAGCTTTTTGACAATTTGATTCATTTGATTTTTCACAAAATTCACAAGATTGACATGAACCATTTAACCATTTAATACCAGCATAATCACCAATTTCAAAATTTGTAACATTTTCACCTTTAGCAACAACAACACCAGCACCTTCATGACCACCAACTAATGGTAATTTAACTGGTAATGGCCAATCACCTTTCCAAGCGTGTAAATCAGTGTGACAAACCCCTGAATATTTAACATTGATTAAAATTTCATTAGCTTTTGGAGTTGGAACTGGAATATCTTTATAGTGTAATTCACCACCATTTTCATAAAAGATAACACCTTTTTGTGTAGTTGGGATAGACATTTTTAATTATAATTGATTTGTGTTATATTAATATATAATATTAAAACAATTTGATGAGGAATTAAAATAAATCAATTGAAATCTGTGTTATTAATTGAGGATATTCAACTCCTTTTATATAATTTTCCTTAATCATAAATAAAGCAAATCATTATAACACATTAAGCATCCAATGCGCAAGTTTAGGAGTCAGGAGAATCCAGATCATATGTGTACGTGTACACATGTTTCCTAAACGGATCAAATGATAAGTACGTGTGTTACAAATCTGTTGAGCCTTAAAGCTTTGAAATTGTACGTGGGAAGACGATTATGCATTTGAATTGGATGTTTTGGTAAAAAACATAAGGTAACTGGAGATGCCAGATTTTGATATGCATAAACGGAAATACTTTTTTTCGAAACAACGTTACACAAGAAACAAAACAGCCTATTAAATCAAACTTTCAATATACGGGAGTTTAAAATTGTACGAGATTAAGGTGTAAAGTGGTCAACTGATTGTACTTCCTGTGCTTATGTACTGATTGCTTTTATTCGGACTTTTTCAATCATCAATTGATAACAGATACACTAGTTCATACAAACAGACAATTAACAAACCTCTAAACAAACTCCTTTGAGATTCTTTCCAACTCCCTTTAAATCGAATTGAAAAGTACAAATACATCACAATTCAACGAGTATAAAAGATGATATGCACTAATCTCCGTATAAGCTGAAACCAGAATCTAAAATCTAAGACTAGAACGATACGTATCAACTTCCAAGTAATCCCTAGTATTGTCACAGTGTCACAGTGTCACGTAAGTACTTGTATCACCAGTTGATTCTACGTATACTCCGGTTTCAAGCGTTCAAGCGCTACAACATAGCATGATGTCCCAAGTTGCCATTTGCTTTTATTGGATGATTTTAAGGCAAGTGGAACAACTTTGTAAAAGGAACAAAAAGGCGCGAAACTTCCGTGATTACCCTTTGTTTACGTAATACATAGGTACTTTTTTTCAGATCAACGACATCAACGACATCATCATCAGAAGCAAAAATTGAAGAACAGCGCGGCATTAAATATTTAGTGCTTGTTTTAGGAGTTTAGTCTAGTTTACTATGTCATGGAACATCAATATGATTTTGAAAGATTAGCACAGAAATATACTTATTTAAACCAATTGTATGTATGATTTAGTAATATCATGATATGTAAACAAAGTACCTAACAATTTTAGTTTAACTGATGGAAAATACGAATTTTCACAAAAAGGAATTGAATCAATAACAAAAGCTTTACTCAAAGAGGAATTTAATATTGAATTTAATTCAATTGATAAACATCTTTGTCCAACAATTCCCAACAGATTGAAATACTTGGAATATATTAATCAAATTTTGAAAGAAACAACAAAAACGTCATACTTACATGATGTTGATCATAACGATAAAATAATCAAAGGTTTAGATATTGGAACAGGAGCTTATGCTATATATCCAATCTTGGGTTTGAAAAAATATGGATGGCAAATAATTGGAACTGATATTGATCAAGATTCAATTAATCATAGTCAAAAACTAATCAATGATAATGAACTGGACATCGATATATATAAAGTTGAATCAAATGATGGGGTTTATGATATCTTGGGTGATGACAGATTAGATTTTGTTATGTGTAATCCACCATTTTATTCATCACAAGATGAAATCAATGAAAATTTAAAATTTAAACAATCAACTTCTTTAAATAGAGATTTTGTTATTGCAAGTCAAAATGAATTAATAACACAAGGCGGTGAAGTACAATTCATTTCAGAGATGATTAAACAAAGTTATAATAAGGCGGATAAAATTCAATGGTTTAGTTCATTAATTGGTCAATGGAAATCATTAATAAGATTAATTGAAGAATTAGATAAGATCAATTGTAATAATTATTTGATTATTGATTTCCAATTAGGTAAAACTAAGAGATGGATATTATTTTGGTCGTTCCAAATGGCAAGACCTAAAATTTATAATGATTTTAAATTTATACAACCAACAGTGGTTTTTTTTTCAATTGATTTAAGAAAAACTGAGTCCTTGTTGAAAGATTATTTATTAAATGTTGAAAAAATTCCAGATGGATTGATTGTTACATCTACAAATGGAAATGTTTGGTCAAGATCTTTTAGAAGGAAAAAACCAAAATTAAATGATGATGAAGATTCTATATCAAATAAATATATTTTCCAAATTAAAAAAGATTCAATTTATTGGAGTTTTGGTTCAAATTTTAAAAATTTTCAAAGTTTCCATACATTTATAAAGAAAAATCAATAAACGATATCTATCATGATCTGTTCTATTGATCTAAATGTTTAACAACTCTAGCTGGTGATCCAACAGCAACAACATTTGGAGGTAAATCACGATTAACAACTGAACCAGCACCTACAATAGTCCCATTTCCGATAGTAATACCAGCTAATACAGTAACACCAGCACCAAGCCAAACATAATCACCAATATTAATTTCTCTTGCCCATTCAATTGAATTTTCAACACGTCCGTTATAATCTAATGGATGAGTTGCAGATAATAAAGAAACATTTGGACCAAATTTAACACCATAACCAATTTTAACAATTGAACAATCTAATATAACAAGATTAAAATTTGAATAAAATTTATCACCAATTTCAATATTAAATCCATAATCAACTTGGAATGGAGATTCAATACATATGTTATCACCATTTAATTTGCCAAAAACTTTCCTTAGATGATTTAAACGAGCTTGATCATATTCATCTGTTGATTGACCTGGTTGTAGTTGAATATCTTGATATTGTCTTGCTAAATTTCTAGTTTGACCTCTGGCAATTCTTAATTCTGATGACATTGAATCATAAGCCATTCCGGAAATCATTTTTTCATATTCTTCAGAACCTTTAGGAACGTTAATTTGTAGATTATCATAAGTGTATTGAATTAGTTCTTGATTCTTGGTGAATTGCTGTGACATTTTGATATATGATCTTGTAAGTTGTGGTAGGATATCTGTTGAAGATCTGGATGTTTTTGTTTATTGTTGATGAATTTTTCAGATTTGATTTTCTTTGATATACGTGTACTGAATTGTGGAGGTACTGCGGCGCTTAGATGCAGTGGGTAATAATAGGCTTGGTACAGTGGTACAGAAAATGATTGGATGTATTAAGAAATTACTAACGGTTTGTATCTGATTTATACTAAATTATAATCAAGATCAGATCATCATCAAGGTACTAAAATAATATTATAGCTGGTATGGCAGGTAGGTACTATAAGACGCGACTCATGCAATACCCCCACAGAAATTGAAGTTATATCATGATCTATATCATATATCTTTGATTTGTATATTTAACAAGTTTCAATAGCTTCTTAATTAACTATATTAACGATCTAGTTTGGTAGATGATCAATAATTAAGGCTATTCAATTATGATTTTTCCTTAATCGACTTTGTGTCACTATATATCGACTTCCCGAGTCTCAACCACAAATTAGACCTTAATTATATAGTTGAAATTGAATAACTAGAAAGTCCTGATAATATATATACTTTTATTTATATATGAATTATATTATAATTGATCTTACCACTGGATTGAAATCCAACTTTTCAAATCAGTCTCATTGTGAGTTCTATGATATATCATATATCACTCGACCAATCTCGTATATGCATACTAATTAAGCGCACTGAGACCTGAATTCAACACATATATAGACGACAATAAAAATGAGGTACACGTCGCCAATGGACTCCGTGATATTACCAATACTTGACTTTCAACAGCTTATGATATATATTCAATTATTGTATCACGTACGGTGTACCTTGACTTTTTCCGATCACTTTATCAAATTTCTTTTATGCGGAATAACACATATGTATCACCAGATTTGATGCATAAGGAATAACAATATGATCTTACTCTACAAAGAAGACCATGATCTAAACAAACAGATCTAGTTACTGCTTAAAGCCAGTAGTATCATATTACCTCTATATTATGATAATCCGATAATCATTTAACCTTTTCTCTGAATCTTTAATCATTTTCCTGGTCTTTCCATGTACTTCAATTGGGTGTCCGATCTCCTGATGGTATTGTCTGATACATACGCAATCAACCGGAGAACATCAACATGAATACTGAACATGACAAGTAATACCAAACCACACAATCAAATGCAGAGAAACCCAATAAACAGAGTGTAAACTTCAATTTCTAAATATAATATTCACAGGACACCGATTGATTTATTCCATTCTCGGATAAATTTGTGTCTAGGTATTTCTTTTGTTAAATCATACAACGGTGAAATCAACAGGGTATAAAACACATTTGAAATCCTTGAAACTATTGAACAACAACACAATACCAACAACAACAACAAACACAATCAACAATGTCAGAATCAATCTCACATTCAGTTTCATACTCTTCAATTGAAAAACCTCCATTCGCAGTAACAGTCATTGGTTCAGGTAATTGGGGTACAACAGTGGCTAAAGTTATAGCTGAAAATACAAGAGAAAATCCATTATTATTCGAACCAATTGTTCGTATGTGGGTTTTTGAAGAAGAATATCAAGGTTCCAAATTAACAGAAACTATAAATAAGACTCATATTAATACAAAATATTTACCTGATATAAAATTACCTGATAACTTAATTGCAGAACCTGATTTACTTAAATCTGTGGAATTTTCAAATATATTAATTTTCAATATACCTCATCAATTCTTAGAAAAAATCTTGAGTCAATTAAAAGGTCATATTCATCCAAAAACTAGAGCGGTTTCATGTTTAAAAGGTCTTAGAGTCTCTGAAGAAAATGTTGAATTATTATCAGATATCATTCAAAAAGAATTAGGTATTTGGACTGGTTGTCTTGCAGGTGCAAATTTAGCTCAAGAAGTTGCATTACAAAAATTTTCAGAAACAACAATTGCTTATCCATTACCACCAGATTATATTCCTGGTGATGTTGATGCTACAGTGTTGTATACTTTGTTTCATAGACCTTATTTCCATATTCATGTTATTGATGATATAGCAGGTATAAGTATTGCAGGAGCATTGAAAAATATTATTGCAATAAGTGTTGGATTTGTTGATGGATTAAATTGGGGTGATAATGCAAAAGCTGCAATAACTCGTCGTGGTCTTTTAGAAATGATTAGATTTGGATTGAAATTTTTCCCAAGTTGTAAAGTTAGTTCATTTACTGAAGAATCTGCTGGTGTTGCAGATTTAATAACAACTTGTTCAGGTGGTAGAAATTTTAAATTAGCTAAAATGATGGCAACAACAGGTAAATCTGCTCATGATGTTGAAAAAGAATTATTAAATGGTCAAAGTGCTCAAGGTTTAGTTACAGCTAAAGAAATTCATGAATTAATTAAAAATAGAAAATGTCAAGAAGAATTCCCACTTTTTGAAACTACTTATCAAATTTTATTTCATGGTGTTAGTATTGGAATTTTACCTTATATGTTGGAAAATAAATGGTCTCAAAGTAAACAGAATTTTTATAATTAAAAAGTCATATGTATCAATAATTCAAATATATCATTCAGTTCAATTAAAAAGTTTCATAGATGTGGTACACACAAAACATAAAAACACATAAAATTCTTTAATATACAAAATCTCTTTACGTCTCCTTCATAATATATCATTTCCTAATCTATTTGAAATATTTGCTTTTAAAGCTTCAAATGGACTTTTCTTAAAACTTGTAGTTTTCAAAATATTTGTAAATTGTAATCTTTCAACTTGTTCAATTTTTTTTGAACCTTTTTTATTTTGTGGATTTGGTTGATTTTTATTTGGTTTAGTTTTTGTTTCAATAAATTTTTTATCTATTATATTTATATTTGGAATTTTTTGTGGTTGTATAGTAGTTGTAGTTGTAGCGGTTTCAGGTGTTATAGTATCTTCTAATGAAGTTAATAAATCATTCATCTTTGGTGCTAATTCTTGTTTTTGTTTTCTTTTACGACGTCTTAAACTTGATTTGGATATATTACCATTATTATCATTTTTAGAATTTAATTTTGTCAAAAATTCTTGATGACGAGATTGTAATTTATCCCTTTTTGATTCTTTATATTCATGTAAAAATGCCTTTGGATCTTCTGGTAATTCAACTTGTTGATTTGGAGTTGATTTTGATGTAGTATTAGCTCTTGCAGCTACTTTACTTCTTAAATTTGTTCTTTTCTTGACAGCCTGAAGGTAATAGTTAGTATACAGAAAACCATATTACACCTAATCCACACATTACATACCATCTTGATCCCTTTCAACTCTTGTCCTTTGATTATCCAAAATCAATTAATACTCATTAAATTTTAGTTTATATCAAATTTATTTTTTTCAAGTGATGAGATGACGTAAGCGAATTTTAATTTTGACCAATTTTAAAAATTTTCAACTTTTTCCAATAGAAAAACGAACAACTGACAACTAAAAAACAAAGAACATCTCATATTAAAACACTTGAATTCCAACCAAACAAATCACAATGGGTAAATTCTCTTATATCTTTGCTACTGCTGCTGCTTTAACTTTAGGTTATGCTGTCTATTTTGACTATAATCGTCGTACAAATCCAGAATTCAGAAAACAATTGAAAAAATCAAAGAAACATCATGAAAAAAAAGTGATAGAACATGAAAAAGAAGTTAAATCTGTTAAATTAGATACTGTTAGAAAAGCTTTAGAAGAATCTTTGAAAAATGATTCTCCAGTACCAACTGATCCATCTGAAAAAGAACGTTTCTTTATGACTGAAGTTACTCAAGGTGAACAATTAAGTGCTCAACCAGGTTCTGAATTAGAATCCGCTATACATTTCTATAGAGCTTTATCAATTTATCCAAACCCAACTGATATCTTATCTATTTATCAACGTTCTGTTCCTCAAGACATTTATGATTATGTTATTATGATGGTTGCATTACAACCTCCACAATCTGTTGCTAGTATGTTGAGTGAATCTGTTCAATTAGATCAAGAACAAGATTAAGATGATTTAGACCAAAGATGATCTTGATGTTTTAAACAAGGAATGATTATTGTTTAATACAAGATGAATTTAAGGGAAATGTTTTGAGATTTTGACAAATGGGTGGCAAAAAATTGTTTTTTTTTGTAATGATATATTCTTAATTGATGATTGTACATAAATTTATACAAATACAATATATACAAATTCTTATTGACTTAAACATTTACTTCATTTTGGTGCATAACGAACTATATTTTTAACCAAGATAAATCCATAAGTTGTTAAAGCGGTAAAATTAACCAAGTTGAATAAAAGTGAAAATCCATGAATTTTACCAAATTGTTTACTTAATTCTTTAAATTCAGCACTATCTGATTTACCTTCATCTTCTAATTTAAATCTTGCTTCTTTGATTTTTCTAGTTTCTGGTAATAAATAAGCATAATTTGTTAATCCACCAATAATTGCAGTACCTAAAGTAATTAAAGCACCTGTGGTTAAAGCATATGGAGCGGTTAATCCAATAATAATTGGTGAAACTGATTGTGCAAGGAAGAAATGTGGGAATACTTTGGTTTGTAAAGCTGAAAATTCCTTTTTAGATAATGTTTTAAAAGCAATTGGTGAAGCTATATAAGAATAATAACCTGATCCACCCCAACTTTGTACAAAATTAGTATTGGAGATTCAGAGAAAAGATTGGAGATATATAGAATACTCACACAAAGGACCAAGTGAATAAGTGAGCAGTAGGTAGGAAAAGTGACATCTTGAGTTGGAATTGAAGGCTTTGATCTCCTTTGTATATGGGATTTGATTTGATTTCATCATTTTCAAAAAAATCGTGATTTTTTATACCGGAGAAAAAAATAAAGTTCAATATTGATTCATTATTATATGACAAAATTTGAATACCATTGGAAAACTTATAAATAACTGATATATCTTAAACAATGTCATCTTTTCATAAAATAAACTCTGTTTTGAAAACATTGACCCAAAAATTTGCTCAAAATCATTCAAATTATTCAATTGTTTCAGGTAATCAATCAGGTGGTGAGTATAAATCATTAAATAAGATTATAAATATTTCATAACTAATCAATTTTCCAACTAGATCTTGATTCAATCGTATCAGCTATAACTTATGCTTATTTTTCATATCTACATAACTCAAATGATTTAATTTTACCAGTTTTAAACTTCACAAGAAATGAATTAAACTCAAGAAAAGATGCTATATTATTATTAAAAAATTATAAAATTGATACTGAAAACTTATTCTTTTCTGATGATTTATCCAGATTATCTAGACCAGATTTCCTTCAAGGAATCCATTTAGTTGATCATAATACTCCACAAGGTTCAATAAAGTCTTTAAAAGCTCCCATTGTTGGTATTATAGATCATCATGAAGATGAAGGTCAATCATTACAAATTAATCCAAGAATTATTGAAAAATCAGGTAGTTGTTCAAGTTTAGTTTTCAAATATTGGTTTGATCAAATTCAAGATAAAAATTTAATTGATCCTGATGTTTTTAAATTATTATTAGGTCCTCTAGTTATTGATACAACAAATTTAACTTCCAAAATTGAATCAACTGATCTTGAGGTTTTCAAAATTTATCAAGAATATTTATCAGATTTTAATACTGAATCATTTTTCAGTGATATTAAAGAAGCTAAAAATAATATTGAAGGATTATCTGCTCATGAAATATTTGCTAAAGATTATAAAGATTTTGAAGTTTTAAGTTCAAATGACGGACATTTAAAGAAAAAAATTGGTGTTACATCAATTGTTAAACCTTTTAAATGGTTACAATCAAATTTTGAAAATTTAAATGAATTATCATCTGAATTTCTTCAACTTGAAAAATTAGATTTTTTTATAATAATGACTAGTTTTATTAATGAACAAGGTGATTTTAATAGAGAATTGGGTATTATTTCTCAAAATGAATCAAATAATTTACTAGAAGTTCAAATTGTTGAATCAATTAAAGATAATTTAAGCTTAGAGAAGGTTTCAAATTCAAGTACAAGTACAAGTACAACTAGTGAACCAATTCTTCAAATTTTTAATCAAAAGAATTTAAGTGCTAGTAGAAAGCAAGTCATTCCAGTATTTAAGAAATCTTTAGAAAAATTTTAGATTAATCAATAAAATAATTTGAAATGAAATATGATGCTCAAATCATGAAAGTATTGTACTAATTATGATTATATGGCGAATATTATAAACTCCGATCACATGAACATATATGTCTTCAGAGATAAATTATCTTCTAATATCGAACCATAAACTTAAGCTAATAGTATATTACATATGAATATATATATATATGATCATAGGATTACAAAAATTCATGATTTTTTAAGTGCTTTTGATCCATTGGATCTTGTAGTTCGCACTTGTTAATTTTTACATATAATAAAACAACCAGACAAAATACAACTAAAAAATATGAATAAAAACTAAAAAAAAATATGGGACACTACATCTTACAAAACATAAAATCACTAAAAATAATAAAACATAATATTGAACCTTTAAAACACTAAAAAAAGTCAAAAAAAAAAATTATTGAATGAATTCAATCAAACATTGCATTAGCCCGGAGTCGAACCGGGGGCTCAAAGATGGCAACTTTGAATTTTACCGCTAAACCACTAATGCCCGTTGTTGTGTTTTTGAATCTCCCCAGCGAGGCCGTTCTGCTGACTAATAATGGTAGGGGCAGCACGCCAATAACCTTATATTGTTAGTAAAACTTACCTTTTCTTAACCATAAGACCTTGTTATTGAATTGATAGAACACCTGAAGCATCTGTTCACTTGAAAATATTATGGATATAGCTTCAGTATACTTTTGTATCAGTATTTGTGGCTTGAACCTCAGTTGAAGAGCATGTATAAGATAATGGTTTCTTGAAAAATCACTGAGATAAATTTGGAGGAAATTCAAGTGTATTTATAGTTTTTCAAATTCTTCTTCGAGAATTTTAATCACACAAGACTAGAAATTATCTTTGAAACGATTGACGTACTCTCAAACTTAAATGATCTAAAAATTCTTTGAAGGTTACGAATATGGAAACCAAAATGGGTACATCCCACAAAAAGTATAAAGTGAAATAGTGAAATTCAAATAAGGTTTATTCATATATAATAAATATAATATTACTTGCACATTGGTGCTTAATTATGCCTAGAACTTCTCTTGAAACAAGTGGTATTGCTGTTCTAGACTTTAAAAAACTACGTACGCAAACTCTTTTGGATTTTGAGAACTAGCTTGTGACTTATGACTAAAGACCCATAGGGGTAGCAACTTGCAAGTCAATTATAACACATACTGCTTTTTGGTGCAAATTTACTAGTTATATAGATGAAACAGGAAGTACATTTATGCTCAACAGTACCTTTAAATGAATAATATAGCTTACCACTTGCTATATATCCTTTAACCTTCACTGACGTTTGAAAAAAAATATTGCAACTTCAATACAATATCATGTGTAAAGAATCTTAATTTCAACGTCATCATGTTGTAACGATATTTAAATTTTAAAGACATATGATTCTAGAACTTTGGATGTTTATGGACTTTAAAACCCTTGAAGTTGTCACTACTAGCTTGAACTTTTTACTAGCTTACATATGATATAGTACGCAGGTTAAACATTTAACGTCTTTGATCAGTTCACCAATCATCAAATTCATTAGTACGTAGAATCTAGATAACAACTAACTCATTTCTTAGTCTTCCACTTCTAGGGTAATAGATGCTTCTCTCCTCTTCAGAGTCTAGCCCATATGTATTTTATGATGAGTGAATGATATTATAAGATATAAATCATGACGTATGTTCCTAATTTTTCCACATCCACTTAGCCATTTGCATTTGCATATATTAAGGTCAGCTACACATGAGCTCAATAGCGCGTATATACACCTTCAGCTAAGAAGTTTCCTGAAGTTCTGTATCAAATGTTCATGCATCGCTTCGGTATATGGTATGTATCAAATTATTATATTATACGTTCCTGCATTATCGATTCATACAGCTGGCTGTACTTTCACTCCTGATAAGTGTATGTATATGGGACTCTAATTTAGATATCTGCACCGCTGGTATACTGATGAAGCTCGTGAAGTCATAAGTGTTTGCATTATGGATACTTGTATATATGTCTAAATAGTGGATTGTATATGTATGGACTTAGTGGAATTATCGGAAAATGATATTCTCCACTAAAATTATTAAAAATTGTAATTCC